>NW_028234415.1:26856675-26859175 GCF_977035675.1 Penaeus japonicus | reverse complement strand
GAAAAACCCAGAGCTTCAAGCCGTGAAAGGAACCCAGTGACCAGACAGTCAGTCCACTCTCCACTTGGGGCAGTAGTCAACGTATTCCTAGTTCCAACTTCCGCCGCTAGAGGGTGAGGCAGCTGGGTGAAGCCTCCCACACAGCTCTGGGGAAGAGGCTGCTGGGGATATCATTATGTAAAGGATACTCGATTGCTTTGTTGCGGTCTATATCTACGCAATAATGTTGAAACTGCTTTTTTTATGTTACTGTTCTTAGTTTTTGTTATGGTTATTTCATTTTCATAATTTATGCATCGGTAACAAAATCTTGTCGCTTATTTTTGGCGCGTGATTATAAATGTGATAATTCTTTTTTTAGACCACTTTATCTTAATTTTACTTTGCTAGAAAGAAAATTAGTTTTCAATTGATACCTAAACACTTGCGTTAAGAGACTGCTAATTAAAATCGTAAAAGCATTATCTTGCTTTAATAACTTACAAATGTATGCAAGAAAACCGGAGATTATTAGGAATACATTATTTCGCTGCATCGTTAATTGCAACATATCAAATAAAAAATTGAGTTCTATTCAATACTGATTAGTTTAAATCGAATTTAAAAATAAAGAAATGTAAAAATCGCATGTTCGATCGCATAGAAAGAAAAATATTCCAGTGTTTATGGTTAATTGAGACACGTGATCGTTTATCAAAACGGCAATGCTAAATTTTAATCAGTACCTTCATCTCAACTTTTTAGAGTACCAACAGAAATAAACCTTTATTACAGCACATAAACGTACAATCTCCACGGAAACTACAACAAGGAGAAATGCGCGAATTTTTACACCCTAACTTCTCTTCTCCTTGACGTCCAACAGAGGCTCCTGCGCCGTAATAATACAAAATATGTAGTATTTCCCGGCAAACTGAGGATTTAAACGATGACCCAAAACCCCGTTGTTAGAGCCCCGTAGTCAACCCGGTTTGGCACATGTAAGCCGGGAATTTGACCCTTAAATTCACGTGACGACTGTTTTGAGCAATATATTGTGTGTTTAACGCATTTCGCGCTAGTTCAGAGGTGGTGAGTCACAGTTCCTGAAATATCTTGGGACTAACCAGCATAACATTTATCGGTAACGCGCTCATCTCGCTGCGCCATAAGTGAACGCACCCGTTATTTTTGGTCGCGTTCGAGATGTAATGAGGGCCGTCAGCGCCATTAGGGGCGTGTTCAGGAATGTTACGGGGTTGCAATTTCACCCCTGCTTCTCGCTCTACCTCCTTTTCCCGAATTCCTTGAGAAAAGGAAATTGACACAAACTGGCGAGACAAACTCCGCGGTTACACAAACTGCAGGCTAATTGGTCGCTGTGGTGGATCTTCCTAATTGCGTGGATTTTCGTGTCTGTGTATCGATCGACGCTTTGCACGGATAACGAAAGAATTCGCCGTAATATTACCGGATAAGAAATATGTTCATATCTCTGTTACGGGAATGTATATTGTTTTACATGATTCCATTACGTTTACGTTTGTTTTGTTTCGTTGCATTTGCCTTTTTGTTTTGTTTTGCTCATCCATTTACCTTGTGCTGATATACCTAAAAGTAGGGATTATTAGCGTTTCAATTTATTTGTTGTTTATGAACCATTGGTATCGTAGGTATTAGCATGATCGTACTGTATTGAATATATTTTCGTTTCGTTTGTTTTTCACCACAACTATCGATATTCGCATTTACATTTTTCATTTGATTTTCAGTTTTTTACTGTTACTGCTAACTGTTCCTTGGCATTTATTATTCTCTCCCATGGAATAATTAGCGACACAATTTCATGACTGATAATTACCAATTTTCCAATAATAGAAGTACGACGCTTTTCGCCGAGATCTCGGGTGTGCATAAAAAAAAAAATAAAACTCAAATAAGATTAGCTACGCCAAGGACATTGTATTACACTTATTAAGCACTTTGTTTCTATTTACAAAGAATGCCAACCCAAATTTACTGATCAAGTCTTTTTATACTAATGAGTTCACATAAATCACCCAGATGTGCAATCAGTAACTGAAAAAATCTTGGGTGTGCAAATGCTACTCTCCATACTGGCCTTTTTTGACACACTGAATACGAGACTGACTTGTCTTTGTGCGTGCTTTGTAATTTAGAAATAGGACCAACATTAATTGACGAATGCATATATGTTGTATCAGAAGATGTGATTTATCTTTATTTACATTTCCTTCACAAAGAACACAACTCATCTCTATTTTTCATCAAAAGCACAAATTAGTAACATTTACCTAGCTCACAACACGCGTTTACTTTTAAACAAATAAATGCAACAGCTTTTGCATACTTATAAAACATGCGCATCTTAACCTTCTACTCGATTACAGCCAGGAAAAAAAAACTAACCATTACCCCCTCTTACCCACAGAGCGTGATCAAAATGTCTGGCTTCCGAAGTCTGGGAGACGAAGAACAGGTCGAGTTCGAGTGCAAGGTC
>NW_028234415.1:26846675-26851675 GCF_977035675.1 Penaeus japonicus | reverse complement strand
TATATTATTTTCTGTTCAAGCATAGATTTACCAATGAGTCTTAGTCATGTATTAAGATATTAGATCCTTGATTATTTGATTTTGAAAGAACTGTAGATTTTGCCATGTTTAGAGAAAAAGACTCCATGGTGCTCAGGCGACAAGCAGTCAAGTTCACAAGTAGAGGTTAAGTTTTAAGTTGTAATTCTTGTGTTCATATGGGTTTAAAACCTAAAGAATCTCATAATCTGAAGATATAGGTATTTAACCCCCCCCACCTTTTTTTTTCTTTTTTTTGGTATATAAACTTTGTTGATGTCTGATTCATGAAAAGAATTCATGAAAGAAATTTTCAAAGACATGATTTCCTTGCTTGTAGATCAATTTTTATTTTAGTTTGGAAATAATTTCCATTCAAAATTTCAGTGTAATTTTTTTTATTTTTTTTTTTAATCTAGCTTCACTAAGAATAAGATATATATTTATATTTGAGGGATACATATAATTAGCAAGAATTATAGATATTTAAAGATTTAGCATCATGCTAATCATGAAAACCATGGATAATACTGTAATTAGGCATGTGATAATGTGAATATTCTTATTGAAAGAAAGGGTGCCAATTCTACACTGTATCAGACCTTGCCAGAATACTTACTCCTACCAAACCAAAAGCTTATTTTGTACCCCAGTATGTATTCTGGCAAACCATGATAATGACTGCCAAAGTTCTGAAATGAATCCATCTTTGGATGAAAATATGATAATAAAAGATAGTAATAGAGATTGAACAAAAGCCAAACGTTACAGAGAATGTACACCATATCCTATTAACTTAAGATTTCAGAATGGCAGCTTCTGTTATGTGTTCAGGGAGAAACATCCAGAGTTCCTACATGATCAGGTTTGCTTTATCTTCTGTTAGAGTGATAGTCACTCTTTGTATGGGCTGGCAGGAGATGGAGTAACAGGTTAATATCAAGGATTTTTGGAGTTGGTCTTGATGTCATTTTCATCATTGTTACCATTAATATTTTATTGTTTTATTATTATTTTTATTATCATTATTTGTGTTATCATTATTATGATCATTATTATTATTACTATCATTAGTACTATTATTACTACTCTTATTATTATTATTATTATTATTATTATCATGATTATTATTTTATTTTTAGTTATCATTATTGTTAACAGCATCATCATGACTATTATCATATTCATTATTTTATTTGTTTTATTATTCTTATTATTGTTACTATTATTATTAATATTATTATTATTATTACTTTTATTATAACTATTATTATCATTATGATTATGATTATCACCATCATTATTATTGGTTATTATTTCTATCAACATTACATTATAACTGTATTACTACAGTTATTATAATATCATGATGATAAAAATATACATATTCACAAACTGTAAACATTACAACATCTGTTGTATCTTCATCAGAATCTGAACTGATAGAGGCTAGTCTCAAGAGGCTTTATGATATGATAGAATCTTAGACAACTGATGGCAGTACAATAGTTAATGGTTGTTATGTACACAGTGTACTCAAAATATACTTAAATCTGTGTGTAGTTGATGTCTGTAGATTTCTTCCAGTATGTATATGGTTCATATTCTAATGCAGTTGCCTTGAGAAGATGAGAGGACTTCAGCTTTACCGGATAAATGAGTACACATGGTTTTGTATAGTTTATTGTGCAATAGTGTGTTGTTTGTAATTAAGCTTGTATCAGAGAACACACTTGGGTTCATGTTACCTGTGCTGAAACACAAGTCACAATGATACCACACCGTAAAATACAATATCTACAATTGTGATTATGGATTCATTTATCTGTTTCCAAACTTGCCAGCCCATAGCAGAGGTTATTCATAAGTAAAATAGTTTACATAATATGCTTTAAATAGCCACAGCCTTATACTCACTGCATAACTTCTTGCTACATTTTTGAACATGTTGTTCAAAAATGTTCTCCAGATTAATGTTAAGAGCAATATATTTACTCTACAGTGCATATTACAGCTCATTGTCCATATGCATCTTTGTATGCAAAATTCAAATACCTCACATAGCATGGCTTTGCTAGTAAACAAAGCAATGTCTTGTCCAGTGTCTAAAGACATTATGTAAAGAATGTTTAATTTTGAATGTAACAGTTTGAACTCTGTGCAGTATACTTCTGAGTGTTTTTTTTCTTTCTTTTGTAGAAACTTTTGTTTTTAGAAATAGTTTTAATAATCATGTTCAGTGTTTGGGCATAGAAAACTCCCATGGTAAAGATGGGGACCCTAATTATATGTTAGAAAAAGTTTACTGAATAATTATAATAGTCTTGTATTACTTTTCTGTCCAGTTGATGTTCTATTTTTGTTCTGTAAATGGAAGAATTTACTTTTGCAATGGGCAGTTATATTTTGAGTTCTGTGTTAAAATTACTTCAATACTTAATTTCCCACACTAAGTGTATTGTATATGTATGCTCTTCTTTATACTTACAAGTATTATGGAAGCCACACTATGTCACTGTAAATGAAAGTTTCAAGTCTGAGTTTGAGTCCCAAAATTCTCTAGGACATTTCTGTCTGTTTATAAACATTTTTTGTATTAGGAAAATCATGTGTAAATGAGGAGAGCGTTTTTTCTCCTATTTTGTACCAGTAAGTAAATAGTTTTAACCCCAATATTTACCTTGACTTTTGGAATACATTTAATGTATCCAAATTGAAGGTCTCGATTTAAATTTAAACTTTGTTACTTTTTTGTATTTGTATTTACATACTTTTATTTATTCACTATTATTCAGTATAATTTTTAAACAGTACAAAAGAAGTAACACACTCCCTACACTCCCTACTCTTGCAGAAATTCAGATATCGGCATCACAGTCAACAATTATACATTCACATTGAGTACAGCAACTTACACATAACCATATCTTACCCAATCTAAACATACATTAAAAGTAGGCTGAAGATCAGCTGAATGTTTAGAAAGTTATGCAAAAAATACTAATGACATCTGTGAAGCCAAAATCTGGATATGAGAAATATTGCTAAAATACATAAAACATTTATAGATAAAATAAAAATCACAGCCCATATTGCCTGGGAGTGCTATGACAGCCTGGCATGAATTTCACATATCACAGCTGAGGAGTTGAGAATCACCATGGGAGAGGGTAACAACAGCCTTATCAGGAGCTAGGACTACACCATAAATCTTGTACCTGATGTACAGTCAAAATTGTATTAGCTTTTTTTCTTTTTTAATGATTATTTTTCTCTTGCAGAAATTGTTATTGTAGTCCGCAATATATTTATTCTATATAAGTTAGGGCAGAACAAAGCCAATCTTTCATATGCGACAAAAATAAGTGGATTACTGTATCACACTTCTTAAAAACAGTCCTCTGGTTGTGCCATTGGTGAGCAGGTCCAGTGGCCAACATTAAAGACCACTGGACTTGGCCACAAGATAGTATTGATGCCATTAGAGGCTTCATAGGGCCATGAATGGGTATGTATGGGATGAAAAAATATGATGTAAGGCCAACAGTCCATTGTTAGGACAAGAGGGGCTCAACACGGCAAAAGATGGGGTCAGACAGGTCATCTTGAACAATAGCTCAAAGCAGACATGGCTGCATGAGAAATCTTGTGTTCATCCAGATTTTGGTGCATATTTCATGCATTTGTGGTTATTGCCCTTGTGACAAATAGACTATTCATCCATTTTAAATGTCAATGCACCACAACTGGAAACATAAGATTTCTATGTCACAAAAAATAAATGAAATTTAAAAAGTTCAAACATCCACGTACAAATTTCGGTTTTTCAAATGTTGATAGATTATATATACCATACAGACCAAGTATTGTGAAACTATTTATATAATTTATAGCAATAACAAAGCTATCTGTGCAATGTAAGTAGGTACATCCAGTAGTAGCAATGAGTAAAGATTATTTTCACAGTGACTGTAATCATACGACTGGAAATGTTATTCCGCAAAGTGACCCTAATCCCCTATGAGAGATCCTAAACTTGAAGCTGTTAACAAATGAGTGTTGCCCCCTCACCCCACACAAGTGTTCATATCAGGGCACGTGTACAGCTTGTTGTTTGAACAATTAGTTTGTAGTAAACATTAAAACCTTTTCATGAGTCTTTTTATATCATCTTTCCTACTGTTAAGTTTGGGTGATTAGCTAATATGAAGCATGCTTCTGTTGTAATAGTGATACACAGGAATGTGAGAAAAGTAATAATAATAATAAATGCAATGGAAATCACAAACTATTCTATTAGTTTGTTCATTTGTCAACATTGAAATATCTCTGAATAGAAACTGTGAAACCAAGAAGCTGTAATGATTCCTAAAGTTGGCAACAACATAAGTTTCTAAATAATGACAAAGCTAAGTTTAGAGTAATTCAAAACACTATTGAAACTGTATACAAAGAAATGAGATACAAAAGAAATAGAGACTGAAAAATGACATACATTTTTATTTACATGATCCATTCACTCATTCACTCATTTACTCACTCACTCTTTTTCTTTCTCTTCTTTTCCTCTCTCCCTCTCTCTCTCTCTCTCTCTCTCTCTCTCTCTCTCTCTCTCTCTCTCTCTCTCTCTCTCTCTCTCTCTCTCTCTCTCTCTCTCTCTCTCTCTCTCTCTCTCTCTCTCTCTCTCTCTCTCTCTCTCTCTTACTCTCTCTCTCCACAAATACACATTCCCTAAATTAAACAGTCAGCTCAAGTAAAAGGTAATATGAATTGCAGCTATATTTTTTATTGTTTATTTGAATTTTTGATAATATTAATTTCAATTTGTAGTAAATATGAATTCATTTCTTAACAAATCATTAGTACAAACTCATGGACTGCATGGCAGAGCCCAGACTGGAGAGTATCAGAGTGAAAGCCGCAGCTAATTTTTTTGCTCAGTTGATACTTTTTCTGTTTTTTCTCACTAGATGATGTCCTGA
>NW_028234415.1:26814175-26816675 GCF_977035675.1 Penaeus japonicus | reverse complement strand
AAAAAACGAATTCGTATCTCCGCCCTCATGAGTCATAGCTCCAATGCCCTTCTTGTCCGTCCTCCTCAATCTCCTAGACTAGGGAAGTCCTCCGCCATATTGGGACTCATCCTCTGACCCAGACGTCCTATCCACCCACAGGCTTTTCTGGTTGAATGTAAGAATGTGTATAAACCTCACCTCGCGAGGTCATAAATTCCATAAACCGTCAAATGAAATGCGTCTTGTATGGGGATGGATAGAGACATATGGATAGGAATTGTTCGCTAACTAAGCAAATGTAGGAAATGATTGGACTCTTGTTTATGCATTGGGGATTGTGTTACAATGTATTTCGACCTCTTGAGTGAGCACCGCGTGTGCAACGATATATGGAAATTGGTGGCAAATCTAAATTTTGTTACCAAGCTCTCTACTTTAATAAAGCCAACATAGCTATATAATATAACATATCAGTCTTACGAAATGCCAGATCATAAAGTTTCTCAACTTCAGGTTCAACATTGAGTGTGGTCACTGTGTAAACCGTCAGATTTGGTTCTTATATGCGAAGCACATAACAACCCGAATACGGTGCGTGTGTTTTGAATACAAGAGTCGAACTGGCGGTTCACACATTGGTAACACTGTGTTGATCTTGTACGCGGAGGGCGCTGAATAATCACATTCATGGCGACGCTGATAGGAAGCAGTTCGATGCTACGATAAACGAGTATTCATAATCCGAAACCAAGGTCGAAAAACGGCTTTGGAAATATAACCTGCAAAATCAATAGAAAATAAACAAATAAATCGGCGGTTAGATTAAATCAAAGAATAGCAAACAGATGTTAATTAATATTCTTTTCACTTCGCGCTGTGCATTGATAATTGGATATCGTTATCTGAGAGGTAATGGACAGCGAGAAATATAAGAAGACTTTACAAGGTAGACTTTATCAGAAGAGGTGATCTTATACTACCACTGGAACACCTTATACATATGCTTTGCGTGTGTTTGACTTGCTGTTTGATTTATTGTCTCTGTCGTTATTCTTGGTGCTGTTACTCGTATCATTACCAAAATCATCATATAAAATTTCCTTGTCATGATTATCATCGCTATTTCATAATTACCATCACTATTACTGGTATTATTACAAAAAAATGTTGTCCTCATCCTTTGATGATCGTCATATTTACCAAAGCCAAAGAGCTCAGCTTACAATGCCTTCCATCCTTTCGCCAGGCAAATTCCGGAAATTGCCTTATCCTCCCATCTCCTTGGAGGATAGTGCATTAAGAAACCTAAGCCTTCTTGCCCGGGCTTGGGGGAAGGCAGAGGAACAGTCTCGAAAAAGCAGGTTCAAGGCCGTTCAGGTGCTAGAGTTTCCGGCTTGGCTTTTCTTAAAGCCCTTTAGGTATGGTTGAGGTAATTAATAATAGACGTGGGTATTTTTCTCTCTTCTTTCACTTCTTTTGCTATTTGATTTGGTACGATGATGATCATGACGAATTATAAAGGATAAGATGTAACCCTAAAAGGTAAAGTTTGGATCTCTATCGTCATGAATAACTAGCTTAAAGTCTTAGTTTGTCGCTTTACCTGAAAAAAAAAATGTCCTGAAACACGCCATCCACACGATCCTATGCCCAGCTTCACGCATGCCATTCACATGTATCGTCTCTTAGGACACTATTGCACAAGGAAAGGAAACATCATCAATAGTTTTACTGCGACTGGGAACGATGGTCTCTTGAATTATTTGAAGCAGGTTTATCTTTGGGTTTCGAAATTGAATGTTTTATAGAGTTAGAGTTTTTTTTCATAAAATGGATTTTCGTAATTGTTTCTATGGCGTTGCGCGTAGGTATTCCTGAAGGTCGGTTGGACGAAGAGTTGGGTCTCAATGGTCTATACATGTTGACTGTCACTTGTTATCACAGGTATAATTTTTTTTTTCTTCTTTTCTTCTTTTTTTCAGATTATTCACTTTCAGAATCCTTTTAGATACTTAGTTTTAGCTTTTAAATTATTCAAGGACACTCAACCACAATAAAAGACGCGTCCTACGTAAGCACATAAATAAATCTCTGTTTTTATGACACGATTCTGGTTAGAGTACTTCGTTGGTAAATAGAAGTTTCCTCACTTCAAAACAACGCTCCCGAAGAGGAGTCAAAGAGAAAAAGGCGAAGAACAAGCGTCACTTGGGTCTCAAGAGGAAGAAGAGACGTTAAGAAATCACCATAACATGAGCTTACGTTGCGGTTTCCTTTTATGCCCGTACACATATACCCGGAGGCTTTTAGATGAGCTCAAGGGACGCGTCGGAGTCTCTCTCTCTCTCTCTCTCTCTCTCTCTCTCTCTCTTCTCTCTCTCTCTCTCGCTCGCTCTCGCTCTCTCTCTCTCTCTCTCTCTCTCTCTCTCTCGATCTCTCGCTCTCTCTCTCACTCTCTTTCTGTGTGTGTGTGTGTATGTGTCAAAATATCAAAATATATTGACAGACAGAGATAGAG
>NW_028234415.1:26804175-26811675 GCF_977035675.1 Penaeus japonicus | reverse complement strand
ATATATATATATATATATATATATATATATATATATATATACATGCACATATGTATATACATATATGTATATATATATATATATATATGTATATATGTATATATATATATATATTTATATATATATCATATATATGTGTTTGTATGTATCTATATACGTATATTTATACGTATGCTATTTAAAAATCATGATCATTCCTCTCCATTTCACATTCATTTTTTGTTAACACTTCTTTTCCGCATCCCCTATAACCCCTCCCTCATCTTTCCACCACCCTCACCTATCCAACTCCCCTTTCTCTCTTCACTTATCCTTTTCCTACGCAATCCTTCGACCTTCTCTCCATTCCCGATTCCCTCTCCCTTTATCCCTCGATCATCCCGCCCCTTCGTTTATCTGTTCCATAAAACATCTCCGTGATCCACGTCACTCCTGCCACACGTAACCACTTCCTTGGTCTTTGTCATTCCCGAGGGAGTCGAAGAGCTCCTTCGTTTGCTATTCAGCCGCAACAGCGAGGACCAGGTCATCAATTAAAAGGAAAAAAAAAACTTTTTTTTTTATCTCCCTGTTCCTCTTCTCCCTCCTCCCTTCTCTAGTTTTTTTTTTTCGTTCTCTGGTTCTCCCATGTTTCCTCCTTTCCTTTTGGGTCTTTCTACCTCATTTTGTTTTCTTCTGTCTCTCTGTTTTATCCTACTTCATGTTTTTTTTTTTTTTAACCTATTTTTTCTCTTGTTTCTCTTTCTCTCCCTTTATTCCCCTTCTTCCTCTTTTCCTCCTCTTCCTCTCCTCTGCTCCTTCTTTTTCTCCTCTTTTTCCTCTTTCTCTCCTCTGCTCCGTCTTTTCTCTTTTTTTCCTCTTTCTCTCCTCTGCTCCCTTATTCCTCCTCTTCTTCCTCTTTATCTCCTCTACTCTTTATTTCTTATTTCTCTCCTCTTCCTCCTTCTATTCCTCCTTGTCCGCCTCCCTTCCTTCCACTTACTCCCCCATCACCATCCCCTCCCTTTACCCCATCCCTACCCCCTACCCCTCCCTCCTCCTTCGATCGCCGGAGGGTGGAGACGCCGCCGGGACCAAATAGGGGAGGGGGAGGGGGGGCGAAGGGGCATAGGGCATCCCTGGGTATCCAAGGGGCATTCGTACGATCCCTAAAAACGAAAGTGGTCGATCCGGTTTCGTTTTGGAGGTCATCGTCGAGGGACGCCAGTGCTTCAGTGGCGTAGGATACCCGAAGGACACTGGGAGGATGAGGAAGGCGGGAAGGATAGGAGTGGAGTCTGGTTGGTATTCTTTGGTGTTGGTTTGGCTATGGTTAGGATTGGTATCGGTGTGTGGGTTTTATTTTCACTTTTCTCTTTCTTTGGTTTGATTCTTGTTTTTCCGTACCCCCCCCCCCCTTCCCCAGACACGCACAATATTCTATATGCACACATACACACACACACACACACACACGCACACACACATACACACACACACACACGCACACACACACACACATACACACACACACATCCACACACACACACATACACACACACACATTTATATATATATATATATATATATATATATATATATACACATATATACATACATAAATATATATGTATATATATATATATATATATATATATATATATATATATATATATGATAATGATATTTATAATGATAATTATGAGAGGGTAAATGATGATGAATAATGACAAAAAAAGATAATAATAATAATAAAAGTAATAATAATAATGATAAAGATAATAATCATAATGAAAATTATAATAATGATTAATTACAATGACAATAGTTAACAAACAAAATAGTTAACAAAACAGTCGTTCGTTACGAAACCAGGTAACCGATGTCACATATCTGACATCGGATAAAAGTACCATGTTCAGATAAGGAGAGAGACACTGACAGGATTCTAGAATATTAGAGGCGCGTCCGTTGATGATGTCCGCTGGGCCTTAGACGGCCACCTGCGAAGAGTGTTTCTTTCTTTCTTTTTCTTCCTCTCTCTCTCCTCTCTCTTTCTCTTTCTCTCTCTCGCTATATATCTGTCTATCTATCTATCTTTATTCTTTTTATTCTCTTTTATGATAATAGAAGGTTAAATCAAGTATCTGTTAAATGAGGATTAAGTGAAAAAACTATTGCCTTTTTCTCTGCAAAAAAAATCACGGTAAGATAAGGGTGAAATGGGAAAGAGTAATTAGGATGATCATAAAAGGAAGAGAGAGAAAAAAAGCGACAGGTAGACATGAATAGAGGATACAGCAGAAAGAAAGAAAGAAAAAACATGAGAAATAAATAATGGTAGAGAATACGAGCTTAAAAGAATCCTCGCATTATTCAAAGGCGAAATTCTTTGCTAAGTCTTTTATCTAATGACAAATGAAAGCGTCTAGAAGATGCGACTCAAGTATCAGCTTCATCTCAAGGACATTATCCTACCTGACACGTGACCTTGTCTAGGGTGATGTTGATATTCAACCAACCAACCGTCTCTGTCTCTCTCTCTCTTTCTCTCTATCTATATATATATTTATATATATATATATATATATATATATATATATATATACATACACACACACACACACACACACATATATATATATATATATATATATATATATATATATACATATGTGTGTATACACGCACACATACATACACACACACATATACTGTATATATATATATATATATATATATATATATATATATATATATATATATATATATATATATATATACGTATATCCTTGTTCATTATCAAATCAACATACATACTTTTCAGCATTTTCATTTTCTTAAGTTCAACATTATTCTGTTCTTCCTCTTCTTCTTCACCATCAATTTTCTTCTGTTTTATCTTCTTGTATTTTCCATCCTCTTCTGTTTGCTCCTTCCCCTGTTCATTACAATTCTTTTCTTCTTTTTGTTTTTTCATTTCCGAGATGCGTGAGCCTAATCTATACACTCTGTTGACCAAAGTGACGGCGCACATGACTCGCCTGCATTGTTGGTGTTTATCCAGGAGTCTGCAAGTTTTATCAGTTTCTTTCCCTCTGTTGCTTGTCTATCTGGTCTCCTTGCTTCGTTCCATTTACCATTTCATTTGTTGTTTCCCTGTTTTCTTTTTACATGTGCAGACAGACGTCTTCATTTTCTTTGTGGTCCATATACTCGCGTATTACTTCGATACATTACTAACCAGACAATAGGATCATTAGGACAGAAGTTTGGGGATAGGGTAAGGGTGGAGGGGTAAGGGTGGTGGGGGGGAGTCCCTTCTTCTCCTTAAGGGTCCATCGAGGGACACCTGTCATTAGGACATGCCGGTGTCCTTCGCTGTAGCCACAACAGGGAAGGAAGGGATAGGATATGTCCCAAGGGTTAAAAAAAAAAAACTCGAATTATAACGTCTTCGTTTCTTTTTTATATTCTTATTATTTTTTGCGTCCAAATATATTTTTTTATATCTTTATCTCTTTTAGATTCACTTTTGATTTAACTAGTTTTGATTTACACCATTCATGCCTCTCTCACTCCGTTTGCTTAGTTAAGAAAGGAAGCGTAAGTATCAGGTGTGCGTTCTATTATTATGGATGTTACGTGCACAGGAATTGTGGGGTGGGGGGTGGGGGGCCGGTCTTTCCCACCCCCTTCGCCCCCAACAACACCAAGGATAACTTCTTTTTGGCATGTGGAAGGCAAGTTTTTTCGTGTCTTTCCCACCTCGCTTCTCTTTCTCTCTCTCTCTATTTATCTCTCTTTCTCTTTCTATTTCTCTGTTTATCTTTATTTCTCTCTCTCTTTCTTTATGCATGTATACATATGCGGATGCGTACACACACGCAACCAAAGACACACACAGATATTACACACACACACACACACACACACACACATATATATATATATATATATATATATATATATATATATATATATGTCTGTGTGTGTGTGTGTGTGTATGTATATCATATACACTATATGTTATACATATATATATTTATATATACATATATATACATATATATGTATATATATGTATATATATACATATATATGTATATATATATATGTGTGTGTGTGTGTGTGTGATTGTATGTATGTATACATATGTATATATATACATATACATATATACACATATACACACACATATCTACGTATGCATGCGCGTCCTCTGCCTTCAATCTTCTCATCCTCCCCTTTCCTTCCCCCTCTAATTCGACCTTCTTCCCCACCCCCACTTCCCAAACCCTTCCCAAATGAAAGAGAATAAACGAACACTTCTTTCCTCTTCCAGAAATCACCGACGATGCGAACCCTGGTGCTCACCCTCGTCGCCCTGGTGGCCTCCGTGAGTTATGTTTACGTAGTGAATTGGAGGATGAATGAAATTTAGGATGAATGGAGGCAACTGTGAGAGGTTGATTGGGCGGACTTTGATTCGGGGATTAATCAAGGAGAAAAATACACTGTAGTAACGTTATGCTTACTAGATATGAATATATGAAAATAGGTATTGATACATATAAATTTATATAAACATATATAAATATGTTTTTTTCTTCTATCTATTCATTTATTTTTTTTAATTCTCATTTGTTTATTTGTTTTTATTTTCTTGTGTGTGTGCGTGTGTGTGTTTGTGTGTGTGTGTGTGTGTGTAGTATGGAGGCTAACAATCATGTCAACGATTTTGCTACTATATAACAATCGTTTCTGATATCAATTAACGATACCATAAAAATCATCAATATCAATATGATCATTATTGTTAATTGTAACATTCCCAGTGTTATGATTATAATAATCATTACCATTCTTGTTATCATCACTGTCGCCTCATAATAATCATCATTACCATCATTATCGTCATCAACCATTATCACTAAACATTTTACACTAGACACAAGGCGCCCTCCTGGACGGCCTTGACCACCACCACGACCACGACCACCACCACGACCACCACCACGACTTCGAACTCGCGACGGGTGAGGAGAGCAAGATCGCCAACGCTAGAATCAACGAACTTTTCGAAGGACTCGCAAGATCGGAAGTCAGTAGGACGGTGAGTGATGATGCTATCGCAACGCCATCTGTTATCGAGGTGTTTCATGAGGATTAGGATCTTCCCTGTTCTATTGTCTAGAGCTTATCCTTGTCGTTTTGCTATGTACGTGTTGAATAGAGACACACAAGTATGCACACACATACGCTCATACGCACACGCCACACACACACACACACACACACACACACACACACACGCACGCACGCACGCACGTACATACACACACACACACACACACACACACACACACACACACACACACACACACACACACACACACACACTCACACACACACACACACAAACACAAATATCTATCTATAATATAAAAGTACATGTATAAATCTGCATATACATATATTTGTGTGTGTGTGTATATATATATATATATATATATATATATATATATATATATATATATATATATACATATACATTTACATATATATATATATATATATACATAAATATCAATATGAGAGAGAAATATCTCAACTTCAACTTCCAATGTTGTTCCAGCCCGTGGACATGCCCACAATGAATGACATCCCAGCTGACATCGCCTTCTCATGTGCGGGGAAGTTACCCGGCTATTATGCTGACGTTCAGTATGACTGTCAGGTAAGTAGTGTTTTTTTTTTTTTTTTTTGGTGAGAAGACCAGATATATGTAAAATAAATTGTTATATGGATATATAGTAGGATAAGTTCCATTAAATACCTATTAATATTAATGAAGTTCCTATAAGCTGATATATGCCTTAGAGTGTTCAGGGTCATATCAAACCCTTTGTGAAAAAAGGGGCTAAAGTCATCAAAATTCAAGGTATTTACCTGACTTTGTTTCAAGGTCATGCGGATGGATTAAAGAAACCCGTTTGGAAATTTGGCTGGAAGAAGGCCTTTAAATATATTTATTGTTTCATTCATTCTGTTAACATTATTATTATTAGTGTTATTATTATTATTATTATTGTTTTTATTGTCGTTGTCATTATTATCATTGTTATTATCATCATTATCATTGCAATTATTATATTATATCATGTTATATTATTTTTGTTATCATCATTGTATCGTGAGAGATAATTCAAATTTCATCATCTTCACCATCTACATCATTATTACCATTATGTTATCACTGTTAAGATTTTATAATTATTATTATAATATTATGAGTACGATTATCATCATCATAATTTTTACTATTATTACCATCACACTATCATAATCATTATTGTTATCATCATTACTCTCATTATCGTCATCATCATCACAATCATCATTATCACTATCAAGATCATAATCACCATTTTTACCATTGTTCTTCATATATATTTATACATACTTATTATACACTCAATACATACTTAAAATGATATGTCCTTTACAAACACATGCCCTTCCTGTTCCCCCGTGCAGTTGTACCACGTCTGCGAAGCCCATGATATGACCTCGTACCTGTGTCCCAACGGTACCATCTTCAACCAGGAGATCTTCGCGTGTGATTGGTGGTTCAGCGTGGACTGTTCTGCGGCTCCTTCGTTCTACCACTTGAACGAAGAGATTTACAAGGCAAGAAGGAGTGTGTTGAGAGTGTTAATGCGGCGTGCATTTAGCATTTCAGAATTATTGGTTTTATTTGGCGGTGTTTTGGCGGTTTTGAAGTTTGGGTTGTCTCTGATTTTGTTTTTGTTTTTCTTATTGCTTACTTTGATTGGAATTATTTTGATGTTAAAATGAATTTTGTTTTGTATAGGAAAAGATTATATATATTTTTTTATCAATGCATGATGCGTATGTGGATTTTGATACTCTCATACAGGGAAATGTATTCTGTTACTATACACTCTTATTATACTTACTCTCTCTCTCTCTCTCTCTCTCTCTCTCTCTCTCTCTCTCTCTCTCTCTCTCTCTCTCTCTCTCTCTCTCTCTCTCTCTCTCTCTCTCTCTCTCCAAATCCCTCCATCTATATATATCCAACTACACACATATCTCCATCTCCGCCTTCCTCTATTCCTCCCTCTTCCCCCACCCTGTATTCTCTCCCACTTTCCCTAACCCCCCGAGACGCCGTTCCTCTCCTGCAGGACCCCGAGGAAGAGGCCCTCGAGGGACAAGAGCAGCAGGCAACCGCTACAGCAGAAGGAAGACGCGAGAAGAACTTCAGTTTCGGTAAGGCTCGTGTCGAGGACCCCTTCGCTGCCATCTTCCAGGTGCTTAGCTTCAGGAGAGTTTTGCTTGTACATCTCTGATTCTGTGTATATGGATAGCTGATGGTGTTATTGTTTGTTATAGGCGGTTGGTGGTGTTATTATTGGCGTTACTATTAGTAGTAGCGTCAGCAATAGCAGTAGTGATAGTAATAGTAGTAGTAGTAATAGTAGTAGTAGTAGTAGT
>NW_028234415.1:26781675-26791675 GCF_977035675.1 Penaeus japonicus | reverse complement strand
GCCACTATCATGATGGATTTCAGATTGTAGGCCTAGTTTGAGGACCACATTGGGTGTCTTCTAAATATTTACCATATATTGAACTGAAAATAAAGGAAAAGAGGGAAGGAAAAAAAGATCACCTAAACTTACGCAAAATTACAATGATATTACACCAAATCAAAATCTGAAAGGACCGACAAAGTTTCAAATATTTTGACATTGATAAACTTTCCCTTAATAACTACAATGAGCATAAATAATGACACAGAAAACAAAAACACTCAGTAATGAAATGCTTACTCTATATTTACACGGACCATTGCCGGTACACAGGCTTCAACAGTGCTGTCTGCAATTACTCGCGGAACACACTGCTTGAGCTCAGCTAATTCTGTCTCTAAAATTCCCATGATTGCAGGTTCAGCTGCTGGAAATGAAACATCTTGTTAATATTTGAGAAACACTTTAAGAAACATCTAAGCAGATATCTTATCTTAGATATTAAAGTCAAGTCACATATAATTTGTCTATAATTTTACAATAATTACATACATACACCAAAACTCTATGGAATGGAAAAAGGTAGTATTAGGAAATATCAAGGTACTAGTAACAAGTGTTATTTTAACATCCTTTCTATTTCCATCATTACCATGATTCAGGATCATATTTTCATCCTTGATCTTCAGATATCAAACATTTCAGGGAATTTATAAATTTCCACTGATATTTCCAAAACTTGTCTGATTTCCCGCTGAGCACAGCCACAATAAAAGATTGCACTACAATTTTCAGTTGGTGTAGATTTATGGTTACTTTCATCAACTGTCTATTTCTGTTTACTATAATTACGTGCAACAAATTTTTATTAGTGTTACTTATAAGGAGCGTAAACACCAGCAGAAATACATATCTATAATCTGAATGTATGTGAACTTCACTATAAAAACATGTGACATATCATCAGGTGGGCCGGACAAGAGACTATAGACTATGGACAAGTTACATAGACCAGATATGCCCATTTTAGCTTACCTTTATGCTGCCCCTTTATTTTAGCATGGCCAGCCAAAGGACTTCTCTCCCTAATAGCACTTGCCAGTATTTCTTTACTTTTAAGAATAAATAAGATCTCAAAAGATAAATAAGAAACAAAAATCTATAGCCATCTACTTGGGTTACTTTTTACTTATAGGCTGGCCTACTTCCTGGCAATATGTTTAGGAAGGTCGTAAACTACACAGTCTACTTATGAAGGTTGGGTTTAGCAAAAGACACAAGCTAATCTACAGTTTTAAAATTGACGTTTTGAATGTGAAAAAAAAGAAAACATATTAAACCGAACTGTAGTCCTAATTGTAATGGATTTAACAAGGTTGGTCCTGGAGTCGGAAGTCAAAGACAGTGCCTCCGTTTTCGTCATTATTTTGACCATATTTACTCATGAGAATGTATATTTAAATACATTAAGAACCGATTAAAGAGACAATGTCAGTAGTTTACGAGAAAGTTATCAAGAAATCACAGTATAAAAGAAAAAAATACATATCCCTTGTGACCCTACACCGTAATATCAAACCCATTTAACTCGCCATTACATTGTACAATTCATAATGTAGGTTTAAAAAAAAACATATAAAACAGAATACTGGTTCATTTGTGGCTTAGGAATCAAATATAGTCCTAGTCCTGAAGTGAAAGGAAGGTTTACCTCGTTGCAAGAAGGGTTTGTTGACAGTCGAGCGCGTTTGTGGTTGACTGAAAAATGACGAAATACAACCTTTTTTTAAGATTTAGCAAAAGTAGGAATTTTAGGAATGTTGAGTCCTATTTTCTAACCGGTAATAAGTATTAAATAATGTTGTTTAATATACATATTTGAAATACAGTTTGTTTTGTTAAGAAGGCATTTACATATAAATGCAAATTCATGCAATTATTGTTATTATTATTTATTTATTATTATTATTTTTTTTTTTTGGTAGTTACAGCCTGAGCCTTGTTATTAGCTCATGCCAGGGCCATCCTGGGGGACCGCCCGTTTTT
Source organism: Penaeus japonicus (assembly GCF_977035675.1). Taxonomy (NCBI): domain Eukaryota; kingdom Metazoa; phylum Arthropoda; class Malacostraca; order Decapoda; family Penaeidae; genus Penaeus; species Penaeus japonicus. The sequence continues at coordinate 26,789,647 of NW_028234415.1, read as the reverse complement.
TGTCAGTTGCAAGCAACTGAATTTGATGAGGGATAGAATCTGATTCAGACCTCGTTCTCTCACTACTACACGGTGGTTCATCTGGTAATGAATGTAACCATTTATCTAGTTTTGTTTTAAACACTTCTACACTGCATTGATGTAGGTTTCTTATATCCTTCGGTATACTATTAAACAATTTAAGTCCGTTTATTAGGAAACTTTGTTTTTGCATTTTTCTTAACAGGCATGTTTGTGCACTTATCCCAGTGCGATAGTATGTTCTTCCCTGCCTGGGGGAATGTCTTACCTGAATTCCCCCTCCTTCAACAGGTCTTGTGTTTGGTGTTCAGTTTTCAATAATTTTCCACATATATAATGAAGTATCTCTCTCTCCGCCTTTGTAGTGAGTACAGTCTTAGTTTTTTTTAGTCTTCCCCAATAGTTTAGACCCATCATATTATCTAACTTACCTGTAAAGATTCTTTGGACTTGTTCTATCAACATTATATCTTTTATAAGATTTGGGCTCCATAATTGGCACTGGTATTCTAATCTGTTTTCCATAGTGGTAAAAGGTGTTCTGGGTCTCTTGTGTTAAAAGTCCTCATTACCCATCCACTCATAACTTTTCCTTTGTTGACAATCTGTTCTATATGGTGACTGAAACTCATGTCATTACTCATATAGATTCCTAGATCTTTTACTACTTTTTTCTCTTCAATCTTCACACCTTCGACAAAATATGATCTTGCTCTTAAATTTCCAGTTGGACTATATCAAGGTTTCAAATTTATCTGCATTGAATTTCATATTATTATCATATGCCCACTTACAGATGGTATGTAGATCCTCGTTAAGTTTGTTTTCATCATCTTGTATATCTATGGGTGTACTTATTCTTGTATCATCTGCAAATGATGTTACTCTTGAGTGTTTCACACTATTATCAATGTCACCAATCATAATAAGGAATAACAAGGGCCCAAGAACGGACCCTTGTGGCACCCCACTCATAATAATCGTTTCATTCGAGTAAAGCCCATTAATTTGTACTTTTTGTTTACAATTTATTAGGAAGTTATAAATCCATCTTTCAACTTTCCCGCCAATTCCAAGGTCTTTAATCTTATGTAGCAGAATGCCGTGATCTACTTTATCAAAAGCTTTTGCAAAGTCTAGATATATTACATCAACTTCTCTATTTTCAGTTAGGTCCTTTAGTATGTTTTCAAAGTGTGTCAGGGTCTGTGATAAACAAGATCTACCACTTCTGAATCCATGTTGCCTGGGGTTTATCTTGTTTTCTTGTTCTAAAAACTGAACAACTTTTTTCCTCACAACCCTTTCAAATATTTTTATTATATGAGATGTTAGTGCTACTGGTCTATAATTTTTGGCCTGACCTTTGTTTCCACCTTTATATATTGGAATTATAGTACCCTCTTTCAGTAAGCTGGGGATAATCCCCATGTCCAAAGATTTCCTCCACAAAGTTACCAGTGGCTTTGCTATGGTTTCTTTACAGTTTTTTTTTTTTTCTTATAAAGATTGCTGGGATTTCCTCTGGCCCAGCTGCTGAATTTGTTGAGATTTCACTTACTGCTTCAAGAATATCTTTTTCATTGAATATGAAGTCAGTGAGACATTCATCTTTGTTACTAATAATATTAAAATGTTGTGGGTCTGATATTAATTTTTCTATTCTTGGGACACTATAGACTTCTTCATATTGCAGTTTGAGTAATTCAGCCATTTCCTTTGAATCAGTTACTAATGCACCATTATTCTCAAGAGGCCCAATATCTGTTCTCCTCTTTAACCTGTTGTTTGCATAAGAGAAAAAATATTTTGCATTCTGTTTTATAGCTTCCACAGCTCTTTTTTCTTCGGCTGCTTTTTGGTTACTTATAGACAGTTTTAATTTATCTTCTAATAGAGTTATCTCTGCTTTGATCCTTTCTCACTTGATCTGATCTGTTGTTGTTTTTCAATTTGTTAACCTTTTTTTTATTTTGTTTCTTAACATGATCCTTCAATCTCTTGGTATAATATTCTTGTTTCTGTTGTTTTTTTGGGGCACAAACATTCTACAAACATCTTTACATGCATTATAAAGCTTCTCTAGTATATCATTTGGTGTTAAGAGGACGTTAATATCTTTCTGTGACTTTTCTAGTGTTGCATTTAATTTTTTCCAATCTATTTAATTATGGCTAAAGTTTAAAGATCTGAGACACTTCTGCCTCGGCTATCTGTTTTTTACTACTTTTCTGATTATTTAACTTATTCTTTGTGATTTCAATTATTTTGTGGTCTGATTGGGCTGTATAAGTTGATGATATGTTGTGTACATCTTCCCCTATACTAATAAAAACAAGGTCCAGTATATTTTCTTCCCTTGTTGGAATATTGATGATTTGGTTAAGGTAAAAATTTTCTTCAAAATCTAAAAGCATTCTTGTTGATTGTCATCTTTAGTGGCATTTGCTCCTAGCTTTATTTTCTTTGTTTCCCAATCGATAAAGGGGAAATTAAAATCGCCAAGTATAATAATAGCTTCAATTTCCCTTGTATTGACAATGTAATTACTAATAATGCCTAGTGATGAAGATGTTTCTGTTGTTCCAGGAGGTCTGTATGAAATAATGTATAGCTCTTTTGTATCTTTCGTCAATACCCCTAGTATTTCTACTGTATTATTAGAGTTCTATTACAGTATCCATTCTAGTTGCTAATTCTTTCCTGATATAAAGAGCTACTCCTCCTCTGCTTCTCTTATTTCTATCTTTCCTTATTAGCTCATAATTATTAATTTTAATTTCTTCATTTTTTATGTCTTCATTTAGATGAGTTTCTGTAAGAGCTACTATTGAATAATTGTTGATCTTTGCCATATCCTCTAGATATGTAGGTCTTGTCTGGTTACTTTTTGGATATAATCCCTGTATATTTAGCAATATGAGAGTCTCAAAAAAACTATTTATTTGCTTGTCTACATTACCTATTGTTGTTAGATAGTTGATGTCGTTTCCCCTTATTTTGGGGGAGCAGTGGCCATTTCATCACCTGCCTTTGTTCGAATAGGTATGCTTCGCAGGATTGAATGTCCTTGTTTATTGCTGGTGATATACCAGTGTTTTCCTGCACCATCTTTTTCTCTGTTTTCTCTTACTTTATTTATCAATGTTTTTTGACTTTGCCTTTTTTCATAGCTCAAGTCTGGTGATATTCATGCTTCTTTATATTCATCAATTTCCTTTAGTTTCATATTCTTTCCAATCAGTTTCCATTTCTATTTTTCATTTTCTAATTTGACCTTAATTGGCCTTGGTCTCAAAGCCTCCTTTAAATATTTGCCCTCTCTAAAGGCACTCTCAACTTTGATAAGGTTGAGGTTCAATTTTGTTATGATATCATTAATCATTTTCATGTCATTTGGTTTCTTGATTTCAGGATTTTCTTCTTTTTCTTCTAGATTGTAAATAAAGAGCCTATTTGCTCTGAATGTATCTTCATTTTTCTTCTCTGACTTTTCTTTTGTAGGTTATTTTGGTTTTGGTTGCTTCTTTTTGTCGCATACAACCTTCCAGTCAGCCTCATCATCCTTATTTTGGTTGTTCAGTGTCTGAAATATCATTGTCTAGAATATTCTTGGCCTGTTTATCCGATTTTTGCCCTACCATTTCACTTGGCTCACCTTTTGGATTTTCTTGTTTCTTATTTGGCTTTACTTTTACATTTTTAGTGTCTTTTCTGTTTCCAATTCAGCAGCCTGAGTTACCTTTTTTTCTTTAGGTTTTTCTTTTTGCTCTTGTTTTAATTCATGAATTTCATCTTTCAATATTTGTATCTCCCTCAAACATTGAATCTTGAAGTCCTTTAATTCTTCATACATTTTCTGAATTATGTTTTCTAGTGGGCATGCTCCTTCACATGCCCCGTTAGTTTGAATATTTGATTTATCTTGTCATATTTAAAGCTGAAAAAGTATAGACGAGGAAAGTAGTGTGGGGTTGTCATTAGGTAATCAAAAAAGTTACAACTAATAAATGTTAATAATATTATTCATGGTCATTGTGAGGTCAATATGTTAGATTTGTCAAACAGTTAAAGGATTAAATAAAATACTTGTCTGTTTCATTATTGTATTAGGTTTAAGCATAAAAAACAATCAATATTATATATAATAATAATGTGCGGGATGTAGACCCAGAACACGAAGCATCTTTGTGGGGTTTATTTAATATCAGCGCAGAGCAATTTTTTAAAATCCTAATCAGCTGTGAATCCGACCACAAGTTGGGTATGCACAGTAGAGTTTCCCCTCTAAGGCAATATCATCATCATCATCATCATCATTATTATCCTCATCATCATCATAGTTATTATCCTCATCATCATTATTACCATCATCATCGAGATCATTACTATCATTATAATTATCTCCATTGCCATCTTCAACATCATTATTATTGTAATTATCATCATTATCTTCATCCTCATCTTCAACAGCAACATCACCATCGCCATCACCATGATTATCTTTATCATCACTATCCTAATTATCATCATTAGTATCATCTTTATAATGATGATGATGACGATCACCATCACCCTGATCATAATCACTATTTTCATCATCCTTATAGTTATTACCATCATCAGCAATATCAACTTCACCATCACAACCATCATTATTGCTATTATTATAATCATAATCATTATCATTGCAACCATCATTATTATCGTAATCATTTTTATCATCGCAATCATCAACAATTCAATATCAACATCAAAATCATAATAGTCATTATTATCATCGCATCATTATAATCATTTTTATCATCATAATCATTATCATAACAATCTTCACTATTATCAGTGCAATCATTATCATCATCTTCACAATCGTGATCACCATTTTCTTCGCGATTTTTAATATCATAATCACCATTGTCATCATCACTATTATTATAATGACCTTTTAACATTGCAATTATCATAATCATCAACAATAACAATATCAATATCACCATTATCATTATAATCATAATTATCATCGCAATCATCGTAACCATTTTTATCAGTGCAATCATTATCATTGCAATTAACATCAATATTATATTTGCAATCATGATAATTATTATTATCACAATCATTATATTTACAATATTCTTTAGCATAATTATTTTCATCGGGATTATCAATAACATTGCAATCATTATTATCATGGCAACCATCAATACAATCATCATTGTTATCTTCAACATTAACATCAGTATGAACATCAACATCGCCATTTGTATCATCATAATTATCTTTATAATTATCATCACCATTTTTACTATCATTTTTATCACCATCATCATCAGCGTCTACTGTAACAACAGCAATAACAACATCGCCATCATATTCAATACCATCGTTATCATTATCATTGTCATTAGTATCAACAATAATATCAACATAATCAGTATCATTATAATCAAAATCATGATAATCTTTATCATCGGAATCATCATAATTGTTATCATCGTTTTCAACAACAGTAATATTAACATGAATATCATAATTTTCTTCATTATCATAATCATTATGATCGCCTTTAACAACAAGTTTCAATATCAGCATTATCAACATGAATGTTATTATTGTTTTCGTCAATATCAATATCATTATTATCGTTTTGTTCATCATTATCGGCATTGCCTTCATCAGTAACATCAACATTGGCATTATCAACATGAATGCTAGCATTTTGTTCATCATCATTAGTATGGTAACCATCATTATCGTTGCCCTCGCATTCATTATAAACCTTATCGGCATTGCCTTCATCAGTAACATCAACATTGGCATTATTAACATGAATGCTATCATTTTGTTCATCATCATTAGCATGGTAATTATCATTATCGTTGCCCTCGCATTCATTATAAACCTTATCGGCATTGCCTTCATCAGTAACATCAACATTGGCATTATTAACATGAATGCTATCATTTTGTTCATCATCATTAGCATGGTAATCATCATTATCGTTGCCCTCGCATTCATTATAAACCTTATCGGCATTGCCTTCAACAGTAACAGCAACATTGGCATTATCAACATGAATGCTATCAATTTGTTCATCATTATCATGGTAATCATCATCGCCTTCATTATAATTCGAATCATCGTTGTCTACAATATCAATACCACCATTATTAACATGAATGCTATAATTTTGTTCATCTTGATAGTAACCGCCATTATCGTGTATCCTCGAATTCATCATAACTCTTACCATCGTGGTAATAATTATCGTTACTTTTGCATTCAGTATAACCTTTATCATTGTCTTCATCAACATTAACATCAACATTAGCATTATCAATATGAATGCTATAAATTTGTTCGTCATCATGGTATTTATAATAATTCGTAACATCATGGTCTTCATCAACTGCATTATCAACATCAACATTAGCAATAAGAATGCCAACATTTGGTTCCTCATCGTCTTCAACTTCAATATCATCATCATAGTCATCGTATTTAACAACAGGAACATAAATATAATTGTTAACATTTTTTTTTTTAAAGTTATCCACGTAACCTATTTTTTTCTTTTTTTCACCATAAATATATATATATTTTTTACAATGTTTGTGCTACTGCGGTGGGGGATGAGCCGTATCTATGCCCCGCCCTCGTAGTGCGGCCGCCTTTTATACGCAGAGGGCGTTTCTCGAATGTTCTACAGATAACGAAAATGTTTTCGAAGAATTTATCACATACCCCAGCATCCTTAGACTGAAGAATATTTTTGCATGGTAGCTACGGTCACACTACTTTAGTATAACTCGGAGGATTGCCCCAGCATTTTATTTTGTTAATTACAAAAAGTAATGGAACCATCGCCCCAGTAAAAATCATGGTTGAACCGCTCGTTAATTTTTTTTGTTTGTTTGTTTGTTTAGCTTCTACTAGATCTATTTCTCATTAAAATGAAAGATGCATGATTATGACTATTATCGAAACTTTCCCATTTCAAGAGAATCTCAGCACTGCTTGCATTGCACTTAGGGATTAGCCAAAACTTGATATTTGCCATCATTGCTGAAGTTTGTCACGCCATTTATATTGTCCTTAGAGATGAGTATCTTAACCCATTGCGGACGAGAGATAGATTTCTTTGCCCAGACTCCAGGATAGGTTTTATTTCAGAGTGGGACAGCTTCACGCAGCATAAACTTGACTTTTCCCACTCTCTTTGTCACTCATTGTAAAACTAGAGCCATTATTGTTTCATTGTCTTGTGAGACTTATATGTGACATATTACAGTCTCTATCAATGCTGCAGTTGACTAAAAGCGTAGTATGGGGTCCATATCAGCCCATTATTTTCTTTATAATCTGTGTGATAGATGTATTGCTGTTTTATGGGAGGACAAAAAGTAACTTTATTTTTTCATATTCATGTACTGTCATGAAGGAATATGAAACATATAACCAGCCACAATGCAGATAACCTGAAGAGGTAGGGACGAGAATGGAAACCCTAGCTTATGACTGTTAGTGCCACAGTAAAAGGCATCCCTACTGGCACAGGGGTACATTTTAGACTCTGGGTATGGTTTGAGAGCTTCCTCTTCTCGTTCTGCTTATACATCCTTCATTACTGGTACTTTAGAGCAAGGTATCGGCAACTTGCTGTGTACCATCGCTCTATAAAGATAGTGGTTGCTAGAGACCATGGATGGGCGCCATTCAAGGCTCTTCTGCTGGTGCTGGAAAAAAGTGGTGACTCTAGGTTTTTGATGTTAGATGAAACCCATTTTACTTAAAATTACAGTGATTATAATAATTAATACTACCATTGTCATCATCATTCACTCGTTATTCATAGCACAATAGAATAACAGGGATCCAAAATCCCCTAATGTCATGTATGTCATGACGCCCATCTTCAAGCCAAAGCTCCTCCCTCGTGTATGTCATGACA
>NW_028234415.1:26761675-26776675 GCF_977035675.1 Penaeus japonicus | reverse complement strand
ATCATTCTCTTCCTCTCTCCGCTGACATTTTGATCTCTATTTGGTGTTGCTGCATCGACTTCGTTCACTTGGGCAGTACCTTCTTCCTGCACAAAGCAATTTCTAGTGTGATGTTATGAACCACACAGCATGCTTTTAATATTTTCCCTATCCTTTCAACATCTGCATCTATGTTTCAGTCTTCTGAATCTCCACTTTAACAAACCAAATGCATTTTCAGTAACAGATCTTGTTCTTGACAGTCTTTTGTTAAAATGTAATTTGAGTTGCTGTCAAGCTAACTGTGTCTCTGAATGGCACCATAAAGTGTTGGTCCAAGGCAAATGCTGAGTCTCCAACCTTATGCAGGTTATCAGAAGGAAACCATGATATTAGGTTAGTTTCCATCTTATTGAAAAGTTTGGTAGATCTAAATACTCTACTGTCTTGAACAGAGCCTGGAATTCTTGCTTGTATTTGTGTTTTTTTTATTTTTTATATAAGCTTTGCGAACTGCCATTAAATTTACAGGTAGTCAGACTGTACAGCTTTTGGGGCTTTAATACTGACATGGCAACCATCCACAGCATCAATTACTCCAAGAGGACCAGCTAAATGATAAATTCTCTTTCCCTTTCCACTGCTTCCTCATGAGTTGACCATCTAATATCAATCTGCCACGAGAGTACACTTTTATTATTTTTTGCACACAATCAAATGTGACTCGAAACAATTCTGATATCTGTGTGAAACAGGAGTTCCTAAGTACCAAAGTGTTATATACAAGGCCTTCTTTGGTCCTAAATTGAGGCTGGTACCTGAAGGTATGAACCCAACACCTCTTTGATATCCTTGATAATCATATCAAACGAACATTTAGTAACTCCAAGGTGCTTTAAGAAGTCCAGAATTTCCATGAAACCTTATGAATTATCTTCCCTGAAGTGGAGGAAGAAAAAATTATATCTAAGAAAGAATTTTTTTTTCTTTTTTTCTTTTTTAGAAAATTATGCTCACTATAAAATGTAAATGAATATTACATACATGAGCATATTTTACTTTCTAAGCGTATTATGCAATTACTAACAAATTGATAATCACAGAACTTCCAGAAAAATACTTCTATAAAAGTAATTTACTATTACCGTTACATTATGTATATAAAAAACGTGCAAGTTGTATCACCTAGACAAGAAAACCAAAAACTTGTTTATTTTTTCCTGTAACAACTCACCAGTGCATGGAAATTTAAAGTGGCTAATTAAACATTATGACAGTGTGGTAATAAAAAAGATTGCTGAATTTGAGTTGCAAGAATATCTAAGAGTTCTGTGGTACCAAAGAGATTAACAAATGCAGATAGTCCTTTAATTCTTGACACAACAGAACTTTAAAAATGTTTTCTGATGCTAGATTGTGCATTTCATGGTATCTTTGGAGAAATTTCCTTATTTGTTTCAGGAGAATGATGATGGCCTTGATTGTAAAGGGTGGATACAGTAACCCCCATGATGATGACACTGCTTTCTCCAAGTATTTATCAAAATTTTGATGCCCCATTTACACTGTAGTTATTTGTGTAACTTATTTCCCTTGCACACATGGTAAATATATGTAAAGTATGGAAAGATTTGCACTGCTGTTTATACAAACTGGGAAGGAAGTTAGTTGTTTTACCAGAGGGTTTCCAGTATGAAACCCACCTGCATTCAAAGAAATAGGTACTCAAGCAAATTAGCATTGCAGTTGGTAGCACAATTTCATCCATAACTTCATTGCACTCATCTTCTGGGGATACCTGCAGAGCTACAGCTGTTATTTCCATGTCACGATGAAGCTGCCATCATATTATTCAGCATGTGTGTGTGTGAATCTTCTGTTATTTTGTGAGCATATAATGTGAAATGATACCATCATACACAATTTTAGCACAATTCACCCTATGTGTTCCTAGTTTCGTGCTCTACAAGTGATGGCTAAAGTAATATTAATCATGAGGGAAAACCTTGCATTTTCTCAGTTTTTTTGCTATTTTGAATAATGTGTATGTGTATGTATGAATAATATATATACATAAATACATACATTTTTTGTTTAAAATGCTGCATGATATTGTGATAAGGATTTTGTCTGTGTTCATTTTTATATGAAAAGCTATTATTTTTTGATAAAGGATATCTCTGTATTTTTACAAAACTATATAGAAATAAATAGATGTAAAAAGAAATATATTCTTTTACCTTTTTAAATAATTCATCTAATATAATATACACATACAATATAAATGATATAAATATTTATACAGTATACATACAATGAGAAATAAAAGGTAAAGGCTACAAATAATAAGTTTTTATTTGTTTTATTCTAATATCACTACAAACAAAACATATAGAAATCACCATCACCAATTTGTACTTGAGGAAAACCTAAACTAATATTAACTTAAACTTAAATCTACATAATAAAAGCTTCCCTGTATCTCAGATAGATCAATTAATCCTATATAAACCTTACATATATTCAAAGAAACAACTCTTTACTAAAATTGAGATCACAGTAGATTTACCAGTATGGCACATCTTTATGATGCCGAAGGCATTATTTTCTGTTATCTCAGACATCAGTGAGTACATCCTTAGGAAAAACTCTGCTCAACTCTGGTTGTGAGACTGGCAAAAATTTCATGAAAATATTCAGTGATTCTGCCACAGGATCTGATATTCACATCTTGCCTTCCAAGCCAGCTGGACAGATGTTAAGAATTCAACTATTTTCTCCTTTATAACATCACTTCTGCTTATTTTTATACTTGGTTACTTGTTTTGGCAATGAACTTCTGAGACTATATATTTATGTCAGTAGTATATTTATTGCAACATCCTATAAGTAAAGGTGAATGCACGAGACAAGACCCAATACTCAACACAAGAATTAAAGGTAGGCAATCATGAAACACGTATCACATCAAAATATATTATAACTCAAGATATATATTACATTTTATACAACAACAATGCGAACACGAAATATACACAGTAGAGAAAAATGAGTCTTATGGCAAAGCTGACGAGGTCTGAATTATGGATATATCGAGATCAGGAAGCACTGACAATAACCGTATATGAAATATAAGTCACTCAAGACACAAATCTACGTGTATCACGAAGGGCACAGAGTACAGAGACTCTTCATCCTCCAGGAAGGAGTCGAAGGATGAGAATGACCTCTCAGAAGGAGGTCTAAGCTGAATCTGTATTAATTTAGGAAAATCCTACCTGAGGACAATAGGGCTTTAAGGCAAGATACCAATTAGGATATACTAGGTCACTTTGGGGGGCTTGGTTGACCACGCCTATTGGTCGAGGGCATGGATCAACTAGTCTCTTTGTTGGCTGAAAGAGTAATGGTCAAGTTCGAGGTGGCCCGCCTTCCGAACGACTTCCGGCTGGCACTCGCAATCTCTTAGGTCGGGCGCACATTGAGACGCAGGTGACACAGGCAACGCAGTACAGAGTAGGACAGAAAACTCACTATTTTAAATGTAAGCGCGCATGCTATCAGGCAGGACAGCACAGCGCAGGTGCAGACCTGTGTTGACCTGCGAGACACAGTCGAACGCAGTTTCCTGTGTCACGTGCTGCACAGCTTGACAACAATCACTGTCAGTACTCAATGTTGTTCACGGAGGAACTCATAGAGGCTGTTCGCCATCAAAGAGTGCTGTATGAAACTAGTCATCCTGATTATATGAGAGGAACGTATAAGGACGAGATATGGGTTCACATTGCATACATTCTACAATTAAAAGATGGTGAATATAGGCTATTGTTATTTGCAAATATGACTTGGAGATCAGGTTTTGCGTTGATAGGCTATTGTATGAAAACTGCAAATGCAACTTAGAGGTCAGGTTTTCCATTGATATGTGCCATAGCATCCTTTATGGTTAGAGAGAGAGATGAAAAATGTGTCAATTGATTAATACGGGTGTTGAAGACAGAGAGAGATAAATGAACAAACAGTACCAATTAATAGAAACCGATGTCCAAGAGAGAGAAAACAACTGACTGGCAATTATAAGGGCGATAGCTCTTGATAACACATTTAATGTAATCAGGTAATTATCAGTTTTTTCAATGAAAACTAATACCTGATGCATATTGTATTAGACAACAATATCTAAAAGAAATATTACCCTGGCTACTGTCTGTATCCTCACTATTTGTTTGTGCACGTCGTTATCACAACCCTTTTCCACTTATTCCTTCATCTCCCTCTTTAATATTTTCCTCGACGAACACTCTGTTTGCCATGGCAGACTACCTTTAGCTGAATTGAATAGAGTGTGAACTGCTCTTTCACTTGAAATGCAGAGACAGTACATATAGATGCATTTTTGGTTAATATGATCAGTTAGTCATCGGACAATGTCTCGAGTTCCTCATGTGCATCTGTTGACAGTCATGTTCCCAAGTAATTGTGAGAAAAACAAGCCGCCTTTACCACGTTATCAACTGTATCTACCTATCTAAATGGCCGCATGAATACCCTGAATCGAGAACCCAATATACCAAAAGCGCACTCAACTGGTTGCTTTGCTCATGACAGTCTGTAATTAAATACTTTATTCTCAAAATTATCATTTGTCTTTGATTTAGGATATGGGCGCAATAAATTATATAGCAGTGGAAACGCAACATCACCCACAAACATATATGGCAATTCTCGTTGTACACCGTTTTCGTTTAGGTATGTTCAACGATTTTCTTGAAATTTTCTTTCCCAGTGCAGAATTGCTACAAACATGTCCGTCACTAGAGCGTCCCATCGACCCCACGTCCATTGTAGTGAATTTATATACTGAGTCAACAGTGGCCATCTACACAATTGAATATGACTGCTTGTAATTAAAGAAGGATGACCCACTCTTTGATGGTTTTGGATGCATATAGGTTTTCCGTCAATCGTTCCCACACAGTGTGGAAAATGCCTATTTTCAAAATCACAAGCTACTTTGTCCCATGTTTTCACTGTGGGTTCTGGTAAATAAAAAAGTTGCAGGGGCTGCTGAAAAGGAGGCATGGCTAAAACTACGGAACTGTCATCTTGATGCCCTCAGGAGGCAAAAGAAACGAAAGGGTAGTAGTGGATCACATGCTGCTGTGATTAAGCAATGGAAATATCAGCGACAAATGGAATTTTTGGTCCCATACATGACTAACAGAGAGACAAGTTCAAATGTCACTGGGACTGAGAACGACACTCAGCGAACAGCTGAAGGTGATATTAGTTCTGACGAGTACAGAACCCACCACTGCTTCACATGAAAATTTGCCCCCCAACGATGTTCTTCATGATAATTATTACAATGACGATGATGATGGTGAGAGTTTTGTAGACCCTTCAGCTCATTCAAGAGAAACAAAGAAGAAGGTTGTAGACACTCGAAAAAAGAAAGATATTACTGCTCTACTAAAACAATCCATTGTAAATCATAAAGAGAGAGCCAAACAGAGAGCACTATGAAGGAAATTGTTGGGGACAAACTAGGACAGGAGGAAAGAGATCACCTATATCAGTTTTTCATGACCATGTACGCAACAACGGCTAAAATGCCACAAACATCACAGCACATAATCAAGCGGGAAGTATTCTGTATAGTTTCGGACGCTGAAGAGACCTTGTTATTAGGTATGTCTCCTTATCCCCAGAGTCACTCCAGTCACTCATCGCGTGGTCCTACTCCTCGTGCATGTCCTACACCTACTGGTCCACCTATTAATGATAGGTCAGTCTCACCCTGTGTATTCACAGCAGTATTCATCCACTGACTTCCCGTCAAATTTGTTTGTGCTTTGAAAGCCGTGTGTGTGATTATTTTGTTCATTGATGATGAATGTTCTCTCTCTCTCTCTATCTTTCACACTCTCTCTCTCTCTCTCTCTCTCTCTCAGAGTATTCTAATTGAAATTATGTTATTGCTATTATTTTTGTAATTATTTAAACATTATTATGTATCATCAGAAAAGGTAGATGTTTATTTTGAGGATTTTTGCCTGTCATTATTTTACTTATTAAAACTCTTATTATCCAATTTTGGAACTAATATTATGTATCATAGAAAAACGAAATTGTTTATTCAGAGGATTGTTGTCTTAGTCCTTATATTCCCCAAAGAGGAGTTTGAAAAAAAAAAACTCACCTTAAAAAAAACAGCCAGTCTTTCTCTACTCCCGATTGGTTTCTGGGCGTTGCATCCTTCAAAGGATATGTCACTCTGTATCATACTGTGTACATCTGCAGATTCATATCGGCTTAATCTGGAATAGTTCTTGTATCTTGCATTAGACAGCTCAGAAGTTAAAGCAAATTCTCTATGCGTTTTCCTCTTTTTCATGTATTTGCTCCTCCACACTGACCTCTTTCCTCTACAAATGTCACATAATAGCAATATTTTTTCAAACTCGTTTTCTGAGTCGGACTCTGAATTAAGATTTTCAAAGTAATCTATGGCGACAGCCATGATGAACACTACCGCACAGTACAACGGACTGCCTCTTGATGTGCGCACCACACCAATGTTGCCCTTACTTACGCTGGTCCTACTGATTTTCCATTCTTCATTCTCTTCAGTGCCTCTTTTACCTCATCCGCTCCAATTTCTTCTACTTCCCTCTCTTTTGTATCAGGTTGTTCTTCCCTTGCTCTTCTCTCATTTTCCTCATTTAGCAGTTGAGTGAAGTCCTTGCACCTCCTGTCTTCCCAATCGTCCATCAAGGACTCTATTGCATCCATGGAGTGGTCGTGTCAAGGAAGGACCGTGTCCATAATATTCCTCTGTGCGGAATGCAGAGCACGAAGTATTTATGTGGGGTTTATTTGGTATCAGCTGTTGAACGCTTCCCGTAGAGCAAATTTTTCGAATCCAAGTATCGACTGTGAATCTGACCACTAGTTTGGTATGCAAAGTAGCAGCTGAACTTTCTCTTAGTCTCTCCTCTGAGTGCTGCCGCTCACATACAAAGAAAACAAAATCGTTAGAAATAATATATTCTACATAATTCATAAATTCTTACAAGGTGCATAGGTTAACTTTTTCAGTTGTCTACCTCTGTTAGCACTGAATAAAACACATAACTCTCTTATCTTCATTATCAAACATAGCAATAATAATAATTTTGATTATCATTCTCGTCATCATCATGATCATTTTCATTGTCATCATCTTCATCCTCATTATCATCCTCACGTCATTATCATCATCACCACCATCATCATATTTATCACCGTTATTATTATTATCAACACTATCATTATTATCATTATCATCACCATCATCATTATCATCGTTACCATCATTATCATTATTATCACTATCCCTATTATCATCATCACCACCACCACCATCATCATTATCATCCTTACTTATATCATTGTTATCATTTATTAGTATTATCTTTGATATTGTTATTATCATCATGAATATAATTACACTTACTGCAATGTATGCCATTACTGATTTGATTGATTTGATATTATCATCATTACTATTTGCAGTCTCAAAATCATTGTTGTTTATTATTCTTATAGGTATTTGGAATTTTCATCATCATTAGTATCATTATCATTAACATTGTCATCATTATGCATATTACATCACCATTATCATCAGTACTAATCATATGACATCATCACTTTTATCATTACTAATCATACAATTATTGTCATTGCTATTATCAAGTAACATCATCATGATCATCACTCTTATCATCATTTCACCATTATGATCATTATTATTTTAATTATTTTTCTTTTATATGATCTCTTTGAAAAAACATGTACTCATAAGAGTCCACTTATTCCTTAATTTTGTTACCATTGCCAAAATCTTCTTCATTATTTCTTAATTTCCCAAGTTACACATTTAAACAGCTCAAGATTTCTGATCCGACATATTGCAAGATTACTGTAGATATAGTATATACCAGTATTGTTTTTCCTTTCATTATCATTGTTAACACTGTCGGCATTGCATAGCAGTTGTAGCAATGGTATTTCTATCTCCTTTATCGCTATCATCATCGTCGTTATCATCGTCATCATCATCATTGCCGTCATCTAACGTTATCTTATCATATCAATGATATCTACTTTATTAAAGATAACGTTATGTTTATCTTATTTTGGTTTTATTTATTGTATGTCTATCTGTATGGTCATTTTCAGTTGTATTCATTCTATTGTTTATTTTGTATCTATTTTAAATATATCTATTTTAGTTTTATCAATATTAAAGTTATACAGTTAAAGTTAGGGGTCGTCGTTGTCACCGTATCTTTATTATTGTCATAAGTGTCGGGAATATTTCTGTTAATATTCCCGTTATTATTCGGTTTTCTTGTTGTAAAATGTTATTTGTCATTCTCCTAAGATTTGTTATTACCATTATCATCATTGCAAACATTATAATAATGATATAACCATTTCCATTATCACTGTCATTGTATCAATGATGGTTAAAACAATTATCACCTTAGATATCATGGTAGTTGCTATATTATTTCACTATTATCATTTTTTAATAATCTATATCATTGCTGTAACTGTGTGTGTTTACGTGGCTATAATAACTGCATGTAAATACTCATAGTAAGGGGTCCTTATAATATTGATTACAAAAAAAACAAATATTAATTTACCTGTTAGTTTCATCATTATCCGAGAGTTCTGGACATTTTTTTCTTAATCACTCATTTATTCATTTTAATTATGTTTAAGATAAAATGGAATAAAAGGATATGTAAAAAGTTATTAGTTAAAAGTTTTATTTGTCTTAAGATTAAAGCACATCAATATGATGTATTGGAATGATTCAATGGATAATACTTCAGATATGCAGTTGCAGCATGAAAGGAACATGAGACAATTCGTATTACTTTTGTATTCTTAGTCTTATGCTTTGCTTGAATTATTTTCCTCCGGAGTGTTTGATTCATGTTGCTGTTCATCGTTAGACATCGTTTTGTTTCCCGATGTCCTTTTCTCTTCCATTTTGGTGATGGGGATGTCCAGAACTGCAGGGATGGCTGTGTCGCCTTTGTGGCTCAGAAGAAGCTGATCGCCTTTCTGAGTCGCTGTCAACGTGTCGGCTTTGACGTGTGGGGGAAGCGTTGTCACGTGACGCAGCATCACTGAAGAGTCACTATCACGCCCACGACCTTCTACTACCAACAGACCGTCTTCCGTGAACGCCCGTACCTCGTCACATCCGCCAACATTTACACTGTATCTCCACACCTTGTCTACACTCTTGTCCTTGCACGATTCCTTACCATCTGAGGTTTCTACGATCTGTTCTTTCTTTTTCTTATGGCAAATATTTCTTCTCTTGTTATCATCTGCGGTTCCTTGTGTGTTGAGGTTGTTTCTCTTAGGTTTGCCATCACTCTTCATGGTAGACGGAGTGACGTCACCGGAACGAATAATCATCAACGGAACGTCGTCGAGAACTGGCCGGAACTTCCTGACTGATCTCCAGGTGGGTGTGATGTAGGGAGAAGGTCTTTGCCGACGTGAAAGGCAGTGACGAGGCCCTATCATCCAGTTTGTGTCATTCCAGTCCTCCATCAGGTCCATCACGGATTCCATTTCATCCATGGAGTCGTCATGTCTGGAGAGGAAAGAATCCATAATATCCCTTGGTGTTGTGTGTAGCGGCACGACACGAAACATTTTGTATTTATCGGTTTTTTTTCTCTTCTGTTGATTTCAACTGTTTAGTGATACGATGCAATGCAGGTTCCTTGATTTGAAGTATTAACTGTGTTCTTCCCTTTTGGATATCAAATGGATGTCTAGAACTCACAAATTCTTCAGTTACCACAGTGGTTGATGAATTGTATCTGAGTCTCCCCTTGTCATGCTGCTGCTTATATACACAGAAAACCTTTCCTGACGACGCTCGAAGGCGCTACAGAAAACGAGAATGTCCTCGAAGATTCCACCACATTCTCGAACATTCTACGGACTGGAAAATTATTTTTGCTTCAGCTCTTTCCTTATTTTGATATTATTATCATCATATAGTTTTTTTAACTTCACACACACACACATATATTTGTGTATATATATGAATATATATATATATACATATATATATATATATATATATATATATATATATATATATATATATATATACATATATATATGAATGTACACACACACATATATATGTGTGTATATATCTATATCTATATCTATCTATCTATCTATTTATTATTAATATATATATATATATATATATATATATATATATATATATATATATATATATATGTGTGTATACACACACACACACACACACACACACACACACACACACACACACACACATATATATATATATATATATATATATATATATATATATATATATATATATATATATATGTATACATGAGATTATATATATTATGTTTTACTGAACTTGATGATTTCAGCAGGTAAAACAACTAATGTTCACAATTGACTTCTTGATTATTCGTTGAGATATATTGAAATATAAGCAAGATTCTTTTCTTTCCAATTGCTTTTGTTACTGTGACTAATATCTTACTAAGCAGCAGTAGAGGTAATGTCATTAATATCATCATCATTACTTTTATTATTCATCTCTATAGCTCTACCGTTTTAATGATGTTCACGAATCAGTTATATTATTATATAAAATTACCACTGTAAATGTGCATAATGATGGTGAAGATAATTGCAGTAATGATGGCAATGATGGTGGCAATTATGATGATAATGAGGATGTTAATATGATAGCAATAATGATAGTGATAATGATAATAATTCTAATAATTATGATATTAATAATAATGATGATAATAATAATAGTAATGATAATAATGATAATGATAGAAATAACAACAACAATAATAATCATGATAGTGATAATGATAAAGATGACAATACTGATTATAATATTGGTAATAGTGTTAAGAATCATAATCATATCAATCATAATCATAATTATGATAATAATAATAATGATGATGCCAAAAAATGATGATAATAATAATGATATTAATGATGATTGGTTATGGAATTGATGACATTACTAATTATAACAATAATATCAATGGAAAGGATATGAACGAACGAACGAATTATTATTTGCAACGTCCCTGGAATTACTGCCTTATAAACATGACGACATTCGATAAATTTCCAGGCCAGTATCGCGTGTTCTACACACCTGACTGAGAGTTATCTGTTTTATCATTATTAGTATCATCATTATCAATATATTCATCATTAGTAAAATTACTGCCATTATTACTGTTTTCCCAATTACTTTCATTATTATATCATTATCATAATTGTTGTTATTATGATTATTATCATTATTATTGTTATCATCATTATTACCATAAATATGTTTATTATTATCAATACCATCAACATTATCATTATTATTATTATTATTATTATTATTATTATTATCAGTATTATTATTATTGCTATTATAATTATCATTCTTATTACTATTATTATTATCATTATTATCATCACTGTCATCATTATCATAGTTAGTATCACATAATCTTTATCCTCATTATTGCTATTAACATTATTGTTATCAATATTATTATCATTATCATTATCATCATTATCAATATTATTACTATTATCATTATTATTATCATAATTATAATTAGTACTACCACCATTACGACTACTATTGCTATAATCACTATTACTGTAAGCATCGTCACAAAATGATATGCATCATGCACAATCATGCACGATCGTCAAAGGATTAAGATAAGCTTGTACATGACATTCCCATGAACTAACATACAATTTAGTTCGTTTTTAGACAAAGTCACATTATTAATTTTGTTGTTGATAGTAATGTAATTAATTCCGTTATCATTATCATTAATATGAAGATCATTCTGATCATCATCTTATCATGATGATTATGATTAATATTATCATTATTGTTATTATGAATTGTATGTTTAGTGTTAGTATAATTATTTTTGTTAATTTTATGCTGTTAAGATGATGATGATGATGATGGTGATGATGATGATGATCATCATCATCGTCAATATCATCATCATCATCTTTACATCAAAGAGTAAATAGTAAGTAATAATAATGTCAATCTTAATACTAGTTGTGAATACCATTAAGCGATCGTTCATTTGAAGTAATTATATTGATGTTATTAATGATAATACCTCTGCTACTGCCAAATAAGTTATTGACCATAAAAACTGAAGTAAAGATTTTGAATAAGAAATAAGAAAATACTATACATCATCGAACTACCAAGAACTGACTTTATTGAACAATACTTGTTAAAGTTAAAGAATAACATTAATTTGGCTAATAACATAAATAGATGAAGGAAAAAAGGGAAATAATTATCATTCATTCTCATTCTCTAGTCTGTAGAAAGTGTGAGAATATTCTGGAATTTCTGACTGTGATAACAATAATCCGCACGCTGTTATACATCTTTTACATTAATATTATTATCGTTAATAGTAATATCATCAATTTTCCATTACAAACCATCATTATTATCATTACGATCATTACAGGTACCGTTATTATCATTATGATCATTATTGATATCGTCATTACTATTTATCCTTATTGCTTAGCATGTTCATAAGTATTGTCATGAATATCATTGCTATCTTTATCATTATAATAAGGATGATTTTTATTGATCATATTACTAAGATTATTTTGTGTATGATCATTACCAATATTATTGTTATAACCGTTATTTTTATAATTATTGCCATTATTATCATTATTATCACCATCATTATTATTATCATAACCATTATCATTGTGAAACAGAAAGGCGAACATGGTAATAATTCTGGAGGCAGATTCTCCAGTCTGCAGAATGTGCAACAATGCTGTGGAATCTTCGAGGACATTCTCGTTTTCTGTAGCGCC
The DNA here is from genome assembly GCF_977035675.1 of Penaeus japonicus. Taxonomy (NCBI): domain Eukaryota; kingdom Metazoa; phylum Arthropoda; class Malacostraca; order Decapoda; family Penaeidae; genus Penaeus; species Penaeus japonicus. The sequence goes on along the minus strand of NW_028234415.1, from coordinate 26,763,700 downwards.
TTCGAGCGTCGTCAGGAAAGGTTTTCTGTGTATATAAGCGGTCGCATGGCAAGGGGAGACTCAGATATAACTCATCTGCCACTGTGGTAATTGAAGCATCTGTGAGCTCTCGACATCCAGAAGGGAAGAACACAGTTAATACTTCAAAACAAGGAACCTGCATTGCATCGTATCACTGAACAGTTGAAATCAACAGAAGAGAAGAGAATCCGATAAATACAAAATGTTTCGTGTCGTGCCGCTACACACAACACCGAGGGATATTATGGACTCATTCCTCTCCAGACATGAGGACTCCATGGATGAAATGGGGTCCGTGATGGACATGATGGAGGACTGGAATGATACAAACTGGATGATAGGGCCTCGTCACTATTTTTCACGTCGGCAAAGACTCTCTCCCTACATTACACTGAGGAAGATCGGGCCAGTTCTCGACGACGTTCCGTTGATTATTGTTCGTTCCGGCGATGATATTCTGTCTTCCGTGAAGTCTGCTGGAAAACCTGTGAGAAGCAATGTCATAAAAGAAACCACACGGATTAACAAGGAAAGCAGAATTGACAGCAAGAAAGAAAAGGAACAGTCTAAAGAAACCACAGTTAGTAAGGAATCCTGCAAGGACAAGAGTGTAGACAAGGTGTGGAGATACAGTGTAGATGTTGGCGGATGTGACGAGGTACGGGCGTTCACAGAAGACGGTCTGTTGGTAGTAGAAGGTCGTGGGCGTGATAGTGACTCTTCAGTGATGCTGCGTCACGTGACAACACTTCCCCCACACGTCAAAGCCGACACGTTGACAGCGACTCAGAAAGGCGATCAGCTTCTTCTGAGCCACAAAGGCGACACAGCCATCCCTGCAGTTCTGAATATCCCCATCACCAAAATGGAAGAGAAAAAGACATCGGGAAACAAAACGGTGCCTAACGATGAACAGCAACATGAATTAAACACTCCGGAGGAAAATCATTCAAGCAAAGCATGAGACTGTAAGAATACAAAAGTAATATGAATTGTCTCATATTCCTTTCATGCTGCAACTGCATATCTGAAGTACTATCCATTGAATCATTCCAATACATCATATTGATGTGCTTTAATCTTAAGACAAATAAAACTTTCAACTAATAACTTTTTAAATATCCTTTTATTGCATTTTATCTTAACCATAATGAAAATAATTGAGTGATTAAAAAAAAAAGAAGTCAAGATTTCCCGGATACTGATGAAACTAGCAGCTAAATTAATATTTGTTTTCTTATAATCAATATCATATGAACCCTTCAGAGGAAAATCATTCAAGCATAGAATAAAAGGATCAAAACTTTGTGATTATGTAAAGGAAAGATTACAGATGTAATAAGTGTATCTATCTCACAGATAGCATTACCATTATCCTTTCATGCTATAAATGTGTATCTTAAATGTTCCTGTTCTATATTATTCCAATACATCATATTGGTGTATTTTAATCTTAAAACAAATAAAATTATGGAATTATTTAGTACTTTCTAATTATCCCTTAATATTAAATGACATGTATACCGAACAGGTATTGAAAAGATGATCGGAGGAAAAATCTTAAAATGAATGGAAATGAGACCATTAAAAAAAAATAAATGAAATATAATAATAAATAAGAAATAAAAAAATAAAAAACTTAATGACGTAATGAAAAAATATGTATTAATCATGTGACCCATACTTTACCTGATAAGAAAATTAATACACACACACACAAATATATATATATATATATATATATATATATATATATATATATGTATATATATATATAGTATAATATAATATAATATATATGTATATATATATATATATATATATATATATATATATATATATATATATATATATAATATATATTTGTGTGTGTGTGTGTACGAGTGTAAAGAAGAATTAATTGTATATTAGTGTCAAAACCGTTCATGGAAATGCCATGCACAAGCTTAAATTGATCCTTTGACAATCGGCATTGTGCATGATGCATATCATTTTGTGACGATG
>NW_028234415.1:26741675-26751675 GCF_977035675.1 Penaeus japonicus | reverse complement strand
GGTTCTGTAAGGGAAGCTTACAGATGTAATAAGAGCATTATCCTTTCATGCTATAAATGTGTATCTTAAATATTCCTCTTTTATATCATTCCAATACGTCATATTGGTGTGTGTTAATCTTAAAATAAATAAAATTATGGAGTAATTAAGCACTTTCTAATTATCCTTTAATATTAAATGATATCACATATACTGAAAAAGTATTGAAAAAAAAAATGGTCGAATGAGAAATCTTAAATGAATGAAAATGAGACTATCTAATAATAATAATAATAATAAAACTTAATGACGTAATGAAAAAATATGCATCAATCATATGACCCATATTTTGTCTGATAAGAAAATTAATATTTGCCCTTTTATGATAAACATAATATAAAACATTTTACAAATGTTTATATATGTGCACTCTGATGGTATTTATCCATCTATCTCTCCACACACACACACATATATACATATATATATATATATATATATATATATATATATATATATATATATATATATATATATATATATATGTATATATGTGTGTGTGTATGTATATGTGTGTGTGTGTGTGCGAGTGTAAAGAAGAACTAAATTGTATATTAGTGTCAAAACAGTTCATAGAAATGCCATGTGCAATCTTAAATTGATCCTTTGACGATCGGCATTGTGCATGATGCATATAATTTTGTGACGATGCTAACAGTAATAGTGATAACATTACAACAATAGTAGTCGTAGTAGTAGTAGTTATAAATATAATGATAACAATAATAACGATAATAATATTAATATTGATAATGATAATTATGATGATAAGGATAATGATAAGGATAATAATACTGATAACAATTATGGTAATAGCAATGATGATGATAATGATAATGTGACAAAGGCAATGATGATGATAATCATAACGATAATAATGATAATAATAGTAACAAAAATAATAATATTAATAATGATAGCAATAATAATAATAGTAAAAAAAATAATAATGATGTTGACAATTACAACAACAATAATAATTGCAATAATAATTGTAATGATAATGATATTGATGACAACAATAATAATGATAATAATGATAATTATGATGATAAAGATATTTATGGTAATAATGATGATAACAATAACAATGATAATAATAATAATAATAACAACAATGACAATAAGGATAATGATATCAATAATGAAAGTAAATAGGATAACAGTGATAATGGCAGTAATTTTACTAATGATAAATATATTGATAATGATGTTATTAATGATGATAACACTGATATTGACAGCAGTGATTATAATGTTAATCAATAATGATCAAAGAGTTATCATCAATCGCAAAAAAAAGATGATAATGATAATAGCAATTAAATAGAATTAATGGCAATAATGAAAAATATGGCAATTGCAATTATGTCGGCAAAGACCCTCTCCCTACATCACACCCACCTGGAGATCAGTCAGGAAGTTCCGGCCAGTTCTCGACGACGTTCCGTTGATGATTGTTCGTTCCGGCGACGATATTCTGTCTTCCATGAAGTCTGCTGGAAAACCTGTGAGAAACAATCTGAGTAAAGGAACCACACATAATAACAAGGGAAATAGCATTGGCAGCAAGAAAGAAAAGGATCAGTCTAAAGAAACCACAGTTAGTAAGGAATCGTGCAAGGACAAGAGTGTAGACAAGGTGTGGAGATACAGTGTAGATGTTGGCGGATGTGACGAGGTACGGGCGTTCACAGAAGACGGTCTCTTGGTAGTAGAAGGTCGTGGGCGTGATAGTGACTGTTCAGTGATGCTGCGTCACGTGACAACACTTCCCCCACACGTCAAAGCCGACACGTTGACAGCGACTCAGAAAGGCGATCAGCTTCTTCTGAGCCACAAAGGCGACACAGCCATCCCTGCAGTTCTGAACATCCCCATCACCAAAATGGAAGAGAAAAAGACATCGGGAAACAAAACGGTGTCTAACGATGAACAGCAACATGAATCAAACACTCCAGAGGAAAATCATTTAAGCAAAGCATGAGACTGTAAGAATACAAAAGTAATATGAATTGTCTCCTATTCCTTTCATGCTGCAACTGCATATCTGAAGTATTATCCATTGTATCATTCCAATACATCATATTGATGTGCTTTAATCTTAAGACAAATAAAACTTTAGATTAATAACATTTTACTTATCCTTTTATTACATATTATCTTAACCATAATTAAAATGAATGATTGAATGAATAAAAACAAAAAATGAAATATCAAGATCTCCCGCATAATGATGAAACTAGCAGCTATTTTTTTTCTTCTTATAATCAATATCATATGAACCCTTCAGAGGAAAATAATTCAAAGATAGAATGAAATGATGAAAACTTTGTGATTACGTAAAGGAAAGATTACAGATGTTATAAGAGTATCTACCTCACAGATAGCCTTACCATTATCCTTTCATGCTATAAATGTGTATCTTAAATGTTCCTCTTTTATATCATTCCAATACATCATATTGGTGTGTGTTAATCTTAAAACAAATAAAATTATGGAATAATTAAGTACTTTCTAATTATCCTTTATTATTAAATTACATCATGTATACTGAACAGGTATTGAAAAAATGATCGGATGAAAAATCTTAAATGAATGAAAATGAGACGTAATGAAAAATTATGCATTACTCATGTGACCCATACTTTGTCTGATAAGAACATTAATATTTGCCCTTTTATGATAAACACAATATAAAATCATTTGCACATGTTTATATATGTGAACTCTGATGGTATCTATCCATCTATCTCTCCACACGCATACTCACACACACACTCACACACACACACACACATACATATATATATGTGTGTGTGTGTGTATGTGTGTGTGTGTGTGTGTGTGCGAGTGTAAAGAAGAACTAAATTGTATATTAGTGTCGAAACAGTTCATAGAAATGCCATGTGCAATCTTAAATTGATCCTTTGACGATCGGCATTGTGCATGATGCATATAATTTTGTGACGATGCTAACAGTAATAGTGATAACAACAATAGTAGTCGTAGTAGTGGTAGTTATAAATATAATGATAACAATAATAACGATAATAGTAATAATATTGATAAGGATAAGGATAATAATACTGATAACAATAATGGTAATAGCAATGATGATGATAATGATAATATGACAATGACAATGATGATCGTGACAATGATGATGATAATGATAACGATAATAATGATGATAATAATAGTAACAAAAATAATGATAGTAATAATAATAGCAATAATAATAATAGTAATAATAACAATAATGATGTTGACAATTACAACAACAATAATAATAGCAATAATAATAGTAATGATAATGATATTGATGACAACAATAATAATGATAATTATGATAATAAAGATATTTATGGTAATAATGATGATAACAATAATAATGATACTGATGATAATAATAAAAACAGCAACAATTACAATAATGATAATGATATCAATAATGAAAGTAAATAGGATAACAATGATAATGGAAGTAATTTTACTAATAATTAATATATTGATAATGGTGTTACCAATGATGATAACACTGATATTGACAGCAGTAATTATAATGTTAATCATTAATGATCAAAGAGTTATCATCAATCGCAAAATTGATGATAATGATAATAGCAATTAAATAGAATTGATGGCAATGATGAAAAATGTGGCAATTGCAATTACATGATAATAATGATGAGGATGATATTGTCATTGATACAGCTAATGATTTTGATATGTATGTAGATGATGAAGTTAGCAACACCAATAAGAATAACAAAATTGATGATTATGAGATATTAAGATGTCACTCCTACTTATAAAGTGATAGTTACGGTGATTAGCAAAAAAAAAAAATCATATAAATCCATTAAACAATCTAAAAATTACCTTTTTGAAATAGTAAGTCATTAGATTAAGATATGTTGATTTTGACAATCATGTAAAGCACACGGCTGAAATAATAAGGCCACAGAATGATATTCCAGACATTTCTCTGTCAGGTGTGTAGAACACGCGAGAGTGGCCTGGAAACCTATCGAATGTCGTCATGTTTGTATGGCGGTAATTCCAAGGACGTTGCAAACAATAATTCGTTCGTTCGTTCACATCCTTTCCATTAATGTTGTTGTTATAGTTAGTAATATTATCAATTCCATAACCAATCATCATTAATACTGTTATCATTATCATCATTGTTTAGCATCTTCGTTATTATTATTATCATTATTCACGATTATCATCATAACTATGACTATGATTGTTATGATTATAATTCTTAACACTATAACCATAATTATAATCAGTATTGTTGTAATTATAATTATTATTATTGTTACTGTTGTTATTTTTATTATCATTATTATCATGATTATTATCATTATTAATACCATCTTCAGTATTAGAATTATCATCATTATTACCATCATTATTGCTATCATATTAACATCATCATTATCATTATGATTGTCACCATCATTGCCATCGTAATATTACTGTAATTATCTTCACCATCATTATGCATATCTACAGTGGTAATTTTATATAACAATATAACTAATTCGTGAACATCATTAAAACGGTAGAGCTATAGAGATGAATAATAAAAGTAATGATGATGATATTAATGACATTACCTCTACTGCTGCTTAGTAAGATATTAGTCACAGTAACAAAAGTAATTGGAAAGAAGAGAATCTTGCTTATATTTCAATATACCTCACAGAATAACCAATAAGTAAATTGTGAACATTACTTGTTTTACCTGCTGAAATCAAGTTCAGCAAAACATTATGTATATAATTTCATATAAATAAATAAATATATATATACATATATATATAGTTATATATATATACATATGTATAGTTATATATATATATTTATATATATATATATGTATATACATATATATATACATATATATATATATATATATATATATATATATATATGTATATATATGTGTGTGTGTTTGTGTTTGTGTGTGTGTGTGTGTGTGTGTGTGTGCATGTGTGTGTGTGTGTGTGTGTGTGTGTATGTGTGTGTATGTATATATATATGGATATATATATATATATATATATATATATATATATATAGATATATATATATATATATATATATATATATATATATACGCATATATATGTGTGTATATACATTCATGTATATATATATATATATATATATATATATATATATATATATATATATATGTATATATATATATGTATATATATATACATACGTATGAGTATATATATATATATATTATATATATATATATATATATATATATATATATATATATATATATGTGTGTGTGTGTGTGTGTGTGTGTGTGTGTGTGTGTATACATGTACATATAGGTGTGTGTGTGTGAAGTTAAGAAAACTATATGATGATAATGGTATAAGAAAAAGAAAACAACTGAAGCAAAAACATTTTCCAGTCCGTAGAATGTTCGAGATTGTGGTGGAATCTTCGAGGACATTCTCGTTTTCTGTAGCGCCTTCGAGCGTCGTCAGGAAAGGTTTTCTGTGTATATAAGCGGTCGCATGGCAAGGGGAGACTCAGATACAATTCATCTGCCACTGTGATAACTGAAGCATTTGTGACGCTCTCGACTACCAGAAGGGAAAAACACAGTTAATACTTCAAAACAAGGAACCTGCATTGCATCGTATCACTAAACAGTTGAAATTAACATAGAAGAGAATCCAATAAATACAAAATGTTTCGTGTCGTGCCGCTACACACAACACCAAGGGATATTATGGACTCTTTCCTCTCCAGGCATGACGACTCCATGGATGAAATGGAATCCATGTTGGACATAATGGAGGATTGGAATGAGATGAATAGGATGATAGGGCCTCGTCACTGCTTTTCAAGTCGGCAAAGACCTTCTCCCTACATCACACCCACCTGGAGATCAGTCAGGAAGTTCCGGCCAGTTCTCGACGACGTTCCGTTGATGATTGTTCGTTCCGGCGACGATATTCTGTTTTCCATGAAGTCTGCTGGAAAACCTGTGAGAAGCAATCTCAGAAAAGGAACCACACAGAATAACAAGGAAGATAGCATTGGCAGCAAGAAAGAAAAGGAACAGTCTAAAGAAACCACAGTTAGTAAGGAATCCTGCGAGGACAAGAGTGTAGATAAGGTGTGGAGATACAGTGTAAATGTTGGCGGATGTGACGAGGTACGGGCGTTCACGGAAGACGGTCTGTTGGTAGTAGAAGGTCGTGGGCGTGATAGTGACTCTTCAGTGATGCTGCGACACGTGACAACACTTCCCCCACACGTCAAAGCCGACACGTTGACAGCGACTCAGAAAGGCGATCAGCTTCTTCTGCGCCACAAAGGCGACACAGCCATCCCTGCAGTTCTGGACATCCCCATCACCAAAATGGAAGAGAAAAAGACATCGGAAAACAAAACGGTGTCCAACGATGAACAACATGAATCAAACACTCCGGAGGAAAATAATTCAAGCAAAGCATGAGACTGTAAGAATACAAAAGTAATACGAATTATCTCATATTCCTTTCATGCTGCAACTGCATATCTGAAGTATTATCCATTGAATCATTCCAATACATCATATTGATGTGCTTTAATCTTAAGACAAATAAAACTTTCAACTAATAACTTTTTACTTATCCTTTTATTACATCTTATCTTAACCATAATGAAAATGAATAATTGAGTGATTAAAAAAAAAAGTCAAGATCTCCCGTATAATGATGAAACTAGCAGCTACATCAATATTTATTTTCTTATAAGTTATAATCAATATCATATAAACCCTTCAGAGGAAAATAATTCAAACATAGAATGAAGTGATCAAAACTTTGTGATTCTGTAAAGGAGAGATTACAGATGTAATAAGAGTATCTATCTCACAGATAACATTACCATTATCCTTTCATGCTATAAATGTGTATCTTAAATGTTCCTCTTTTACACCATTCCAGTACTTCATATTGGTGTATGTTAATCTTAAAACAAATAAAATTATGGAATAATTAAGTACTTTCTAATTATCCTTTAATATTAGATTATATCATGTGGTATATACCGAACAGGTATTGAAAAAATCTTAAATGAATGAAAATGAGACCATCTAATAATTAAAAAAAAAAAAAAAAAAAAAAATAATAATAATAATAATAATAATAACGTAATGAAAAAATATGCATTTATCATGTGACCCATAATTTGTCTGATAAGAAAATTCATATTTGCCCTTTCATGATAAACATAATATAAAAATATTTTGCAAATGTTTATATATGTGCACTCTGATGGTATGTATCCATCTATCTCTCCACACACACACACACACACACACACACACACACACACACACACACACATATATATATATATATATATATATATATATATATATATATATATATATGTATGTATGTATGTGTGTGCGAGTGTAAAGAAGAACTAAATTGTATATTAGTGTCGAAAACAGTTCATAGAAATGCCATGCACAAGCTTAATTTGATCTTTTGACGATCGGCATTGTGCATGATGCATATAATTTTGTGACGATGCTAACATTAATAGTGATAACAACAACAGTTGTCGTAGTAGTGGTAGTTATAAATGTAATGATAACAATAATAACGATAAAAGTAATAATATTGATAATGATAATGATGATGATAAGGATAATGATAATGATAATAATACTGATAACAATAATGGTAATGGTAATGATGATGATAATGATAATGTGACAATGACAATGATAATCGTGGGAATAATGATGATAATGATAACGATAATAATGGTGATAATAATAGTAATAATAATAGAAATAATGATAATAGTAATAGTGATAATGTTGATAATTATAACAACAATAATAATAGCAATAATAATAGTAATGATAATGATATTGATGACAACAATGATAATAATAATAATGATAATTATGATAATAAAGATATTTATGGTAATAATGATGATAACAATAATAAGATACTGACACTGATAATAATAACAACAACAATTACAATAATGATAATGATATCAATAATGAAAGTAAATAGGATTACAGTGATAATGACAGTAATTTTACTAATGATAAATATATTGATAATTATGTTACTAATGATGATAACACTGATATTGACAGCAGTGATTATAATGTTAATCAATAATGATCAAAGAGTTATCATCAATCGCAAAAATGATGATAATGATAATAGCAATTAAATAGAATTGATGGCAATGATGAAAAATATGGCAATTGCAATTACATGATAATAATGATGATGATATTGTCATTGATACGGATAATGATTTTGATGTTTATGTAGATGATGTTAGCAACAACACCAATAAGAAGAGTAACAAAATTGATGATAATGATGAATTAAGATGTCACTCCTACTTATAAAGTGATAGTTACGGTGATTAGGAGAGAAAAAAACAAAAACATCATATAAATCCATTACACAATCTAAAAATTACCTTTTAAATAGTAAGTCATTAGATCAATATATGTTAATTTTGGCAGTTATGTAAAGCACACGGCTGAAATAATAAGGCCACAGAATGATATTCCAGACACTTCTCTGTCAGGTGTGTAGAACACGCGAGACTGGCCTGGAAATTTATCGAATGTCGTCATGTATTTATGGCAGGAATTCCAAGGACGTTGCAAACAATAATTCGTTCGTTCGTGCACATCCTTTCCATTGATATTATTGTTATAATTAGTAATGTCATCGATTCCATAACCAATCATCATTAATACTATTATTATCATTATCATTATCATAATTGTTTGGCATCTTCATCATTATTATTATCATTATTCACGATCATTATCATAACTATGACAATGATTGTTATGATTATGATTCTCAACACTATAACCATTATCATAATCAGTATTGATGTCATTATCATTATTATTATCATTATCATTATTATTAATATAATTATTGTTGTTGTTGTTATTTTTATTATCATTATTATTGTTATTGTTATCATCATCATTATTATTATTATCATCATTAATACCACCATCATTATTAGAATTATTATCCTTATTACTATCATTATTGCTATCATGTTAACATCATTATTATCATTATAATTGTCACCATCATTACTGTAATCATCTTCACCATCATTATGCACCTCTACAGTGGTAATTTGATAGAATGATATAACTAATTCGTGAACAGAATTAAAGCGGTAAAGCTATAGAGATGAATAATAAAAGTAATTAATGACATTACCTCTATTGCTGCTTAGTAAGATATTAGTCATAGTAACAAGTAATTAGAAATAAGTGAATATTGCTTATATTTCAATATATGTCAACGAATAACCATTACTTGTTTTACCTGCTGAAATCATCATTCTTATATATATATATATATATATATATATATATATATATATATATATATATATATTTATTACATAAATATTTATATATAAACATACATATATATATATATATATATATATATATATATACATATATGTGTGTGCGTGTGCTAAGAAAACTATATGATGATAATATCAAAATAAGAAAACATCTGAAGCAAAAACATTTTCCAGTCCGTAGAATGTTCGAGAATGTGGTGGAATCTTCGAGGACATTCTCGTTTTCTGTAGCGCCTTCGAGCGTCGTCAGGAAAGGTTTTCTGTGTATATAAGCGGTCGCATGGCAAGGGGAGACTCAGATACAATTCATCTGCCACTGCGGTAACTGAAGCATTTGTGACGCTCTCGACATCCAAAAGGGAAGAACACAGTTAATACTTCAAATCAAGGAACCTCCATTGCATCGTATCACTGAACAGTTTAAATCAACATAAGGAAAGAGAATCCGATAGATATAAAATGTTTCGTGTCGTGCCGCTACACACAACACCGAGGGATATTATGGACTCGCACCTTTCCAGACATGAGGACTCCA
>NW_028234415.1:26661675-26674175 GCF_977035675.1 Penaeus japonicus | reverse complement strand
TCCATCAAGTCCATCGCAAACTTCATCGTGTGTGGCGAAAGACCAGGCCAGAAAGATAGGGCGTCCATCCCGTTCCGATGTGAAGGGTGTATTCCAAACATCTTGAAAGGGGTATCTTAGAGTTCGATACTAAAGTTTCAGTAATGTCTCTAATATAGTCTGCTTTCAACACTAGGATCTTCAGGTCTTATCGCCAAGCTCTTCTGTACGAGAGAATGTTTCCGATTCGGCAACTGGTGAAGCTCTAAGTCCTCCCTCCAAACGCCGGCATTTATATACACAGAAAACGTTTGTATAACGAACATGATGACACCATAGAAAACGAGAATGTTCCAGGCGCTTCCATAACATTCTACAACGGATAATGTAATGCAATCTTAAAACATGTCATTTGACATACTCACTACCATAACTTGCATCATTTTCGCCATGTTTTTTGTATTCATGTATTTCAGTAATACTTTTGCAATATCTTATACTAAAATCTAATGAAAACGTTAAACACTTGCCTAAATATGCTGTATTATGGACTGTGTCTGTATGATATATATATATATACAGTCTTATATATATATTATATATATATATATATATATATATATATATATATATATATAATATGGATATGTATATACATGCCTATATATATATATATATATATATATATATATATATATATATATATATATATATATATATACATATATATATACATATATATATATATGTATCATATATATATATATATATATATTATATATATTATATATATATATATATGTAGTATATATAGATATATATATATATTATATATATAGATATGTATGTATGATATATATATATGTATGTATATATATATATTTATTATATATAGTGTCTATATATATATATATATTATATATAATATTATATATATATATATTATATTATATAGTATATATATATGATTATTCTATATATATATATATATCGTATATATACATCCTATATATGACATGACAAACTAACTTTATGTAGAATTTAGGCATGAATGTTTACAGAAAACAAACGAAATAGTGAGTTGGAGTGAGTTGGGATAAACCACTCTTCACCTGCGTAAACAGGATGTGTCAGATAGGATAAGCTAGGTGTCTCCACGTGGCACTAGATACACACACACACACAAACACAAACACACACACACACTCTCTCACACACCCTCTCCTCTCTCACACAGTCGCCACCACACAACAAACAGTCACACCCACACACACACACACCACACACCCACCAACAAACTAGCACACACATTACCACCAACACAACAACACACAACACCTAAAATATGTGTATATATTCATTACAAAATCACACAACTCACATATATATATATATATATATAGTATATAAGTAATATATATATATAATATATATATATATATAACTCAACTCAGAAGACTATGTGTGTGTATATATCTATAAATCTGTGATGTGTGAGTGTATATGTCTTATAAGAATCTCTCATCTCTATCAATTATCTATCTATTATATTATAAGAATAGAAGGTATCTAGTATCTATCTATCTTTCTCTATCTATCTTTTCTATATATATATAGTTTATATATATATATATATAGTATATATGTAAATATCATTTTAAATATATATATATATATATATTATATATATGTAGTGTGTGTGTATGTGTCTGTGTTGTGTGTGTGTGTGTGATCGTGGTATATATATATAAACTATTTATATATGTGTGTGTGTGTGTGTGAGTGTGTGTTGTGTGTGTGGTGTGTGTGTGTGTGTGTGTGTGTGTGTGTGGGTGTGTGGTGTGTGTTGTATACGTATATTATACTTTATATATATTATATATTATATATATTATTTATATATATATATAATATATTTATATATTATGCTTATATATATGCATAATATATATCTATATATATAAATATTATAATATATATATATATATAGTTATTAAGTGTGAGTATATATGTATATATATATAATTACAATGTGTGTGTGTATATATATATATATACAGATATATATAAATATATGTCTATATACAAGGTATTTACACCTAACATTTATATATATATGTATAATGTATATATGTATTTATACTAATATATATATTTAATATATAATGTATATATAATAATTTATATATATGTAATTTGTATGTATATGGTACTATATCTACTAGTAATGTAAATAAATATAAATATAACATATATATATATATATATATATACCTATATATTATATATGTATATAATACCAGTATATATATAATATATATATATATATATATTATATATATATGTGTGTCGTGTTGGTGTGAGTAGTGTGTGTGTTTGAGTGTGTGTATGATGTGTATAAGTGTGTGTGTGTGCTCCCTCTCTTCTCTCTCTCCTCTCTCTCTCTCTATATCTCTTCTCTCCTCTCTTCTCTCTCTCTCTCTCCATCATCACCACTATCAATATATACTAATATATATATATAACACTCATATATATAATATATTCTAGAATATATCTGTCTATGTATCCCCCCCAATACCCCCACAACAACTGAAATCAAAACCTCATCCACACACATGCAAACTCATAACAATAACCAAAACATACTAACCCTACACATACACATATGTATCTATACATAATATTACTATATATATTTAATTATATATATATATATATTATATTTATATATATATATATTATATATATAAATACTATCAAAATATACTAACATAATATAATTAATCATATATATATATCACATATATATATATATATAACGTTATATATCATCACTATTATATATATCATATATATGTTAAAATAGTTTCTATTGTATAGATTAATAATATAAATATTATAATATATATCACATATATATTGCATATATATATATATATATATATATATATATATATATACTATAATATATATATATACTATATTAACTAATAAATATATATGCCTTATCATCTAATCTTTCATAACATATATTTCAATCTCCTATATTATATAAACAATCACTTATATATATATATATATATATATATAACACTACTTATATTAAATATATATTTTTATATATTATATTATATACTACACTAAGTATAGTTGTATATGTATATGTATATACAAATCTATCCACATTACTATCTTAAACATATATATACTTATATATATTATTCTAAAAAAAATATCTTATACTAATAATACATCAATGTTGTGTTACTACGCGGTTATGCGTTGTGTGGTGTGTTGTTGTGATATGTAGTGAGATTAGTGATTGAGTATGTGTGTTTGTGAGGGTGTATGTGGCGTTGACTATTAATATCTCTAACAAATAT
Source organism: Penaeus japonicus (assembly GCF_977035675.1). NCBI lineage: Eukaryota > Metazoa > Arthropoda > Malacostraca > Decapoda > Penaeidae > Penaeus > Penaeus japonicus. The sequence goes on along the minus strand of NW_028234415.1, from coordinate 26,670,810 downwards.
ATATATTATTATACTCAACTATCCATATCTCGTATTATATATCTTACTACTATATCCAATATTAATATATCGTATATATCTAATATACATTTATATATAAACTATATATATATATAAATATATATCTAAATTATCATATTATTAGGCATACATCCAACCCACTACATATATATCTAAATATATATTCATTAATATATCAATATGAATATGGGTGTGTGATTGATTGATTGTGTGATGTTGTGTGTGTGTGTGGTGTGTGTGTGTGTGTGTTGAGTTGTGTGTTGTGATGTATAATCCAATATATATATATATAACGTATATATAGTATGATAAATATGTATATTACTATATCTATTATATGTATGTTATATAATTAATATATAAATATAGGTATACACACCACCGACATATGTATGTATATATATATATATATATATATATATATATATATATATATAAATCTATATAGTATGTGGTATATATCAGTATTGATGTAACTAAATTATATATAGTATATTGACGCATATATCCTCTATATAACATATATAAATAAAATATATATGTATATATATTTAATACTAATATAAATATAACTAAAATGTTACTATATAGTATATACTGTGTGTATATGCTATACATATACATATTTATATGTATATATGTATAATGAATATAATCAATATATATATATTATATATAACTATATATTAAACATATTTAAATATTTAGGTCTATATATTTATATGTATATATATTTATATATAATGTATATAACTATATAATATTTATATATATATATATCTATCTCACACTTAATAATTATATATATATATTATATATATATATGTGTGTATTTTTTTTTTAGGGGGTGTTTGTAGAGAGTGATGTACGCTGTGTGTGTTTCTCCCCGCCCCCCCACCCGCATCCCCCGCCTACCCGCTTCAGTGTGTGTGGTTGTGTGTGTTCACCTCTCTCTCTCTCTCTCTCCTACTCTGCTGCACTCTCTCTCTATATAATATATATAATATATATATATATATATATATTATATATTATATTCAACATATATAAATATATATATATAATATATATATATTATAAATTATAAATCCTATATATGTATATATATATATAAATATATAATATATATATAACTATATATATATCTAATATACTATAACTATATATAATATATATATATCATATATATATATACTTATATCTATATATATGTATATCCACACCATACACATACAATATTGTCTTATGCAAATATATCTATGAATATATATATATTTATATATGTATATATATATATATATATATATATATATATGTGTGTGTGTGTGTGTGTCGTGTGTGTGTGTGTGTGTGTGTGTGTGTGTGTGTGAGTGCGAATGTGCGTGTTTTGTGTGTGATAAAAATCGTTAAGGATAAGAACTGTAAAGGTATTTATTTATATGCACTTGATCAAAATAATTCCTTAATCTAGTTTGACATTTATTATCGATCGCTTACAATGTATACGTCTTAGCCTGTTATAACTTTAGATTAAACTTACACAAATTACAGTATATGAATATGCATAATGCGTTAGTATAGAGATCTTTCAGTCTATTACTCACAGAACAGCACAAAATGAATGGTAGGTCAGTATGTTATAATAATTGGTTTTACATTTTAATAGTCTTATATTTTTCCTGTATGATAACCAAACACACTGACACATTTTCTTCCAAGCACAACAAACACCTAAAGCACACATCCACACCCATTCACACACACACACACACACACACACACACACACACACACACACACACACACACACACACACACACACACACACACACACACACACACACACACACACACATACACAAGCACGCACAACGAACCACCCACGCTCCTCCGTTACCACCAGCGCTTGTAGGCGCATACTCCTTGCCCCCATCTATAGCGTGGCCGCTTACATGTTAGCCCATAGCCGCACTTCATCATCTCGTCGCAGGGCTGATTCGGTCCCTTGGAGATAAAGGAAGAGAGACAGATAGTAAGATGGATGTAAATATCGTCGCTATCGAGACAAAAGCAGCGCATCTCGATTGTTTTTTGTTTTTTCGGGAGAGTGATTTAAAGTTTTCCTTCAGATTCCCCTTTCAATCCATTGCTTTTTTTTCAGATGTTCAGATACTGCTAATATTGACGTGATTACTATGCATGATAACAAATGATCGTATCTCTCTCAAGGTAGCTTGCAAGTCATGAGACTGAGCATCTTTCTTTTGAGATAAGGCGACACTTACACAGGCTGTGTCTCGACAACTATTGCTCCGAGAAACGCGACACGATCATAAGATGGATCACCAAGATAGCATTATCTCAATTCGCCTTTTTTTTCGAAATACTCAACTTTGTTTCGGGAGCGGCTATATCTTTACGTTCTACTATATATATTAAGTATATGAATGTTGGAAGATATTTAAGTAGATAAACAGACAGATAAAAAAAACGGGATATTCATATTTGTATACAATGATTGTCAATATCTTGCTGCCAGGTATATCCTGTTGAAATGGGCATTGCTCACTTACATCTTGCATCTCATATATTTCATGAAATAGGGAAAGGAAAAATTATAATTCCAAATGTAATACATAATTTTCAACAAAGAGGAAAGACCAAGAATTCTATACGTCTCAACTATGTATCTAAGATTGTTGGAATTGTATCTTTCTTGTATCATCATTGGATTTGTATCTATGTCTGATCCGAATAAACTCTTTGGATTTGACTTATTGATTTGCAAATACACCACATCAAATGGCTCACCAGCCCGCAGAGGTCGCAGCAACCACACATGTCCTTGACCTTCCCGTAGCGACATCCTCCCCGAGGCAGAGGAAAGCAGAAGGAATCCATGCATTCGTTGCACATGAGCCTCATTCCGCTGCAATGGGCAGAAGGAGTCAGTTTGTTGGCTTTTTTCAACGGCGTAAACTTCCCCAAAGAGTTTTTTTTTTTGTTTTCAACTGCCCCAAATATAATATATATAAAAATATATAAAAAAATATAATAATATATAAAAATTAAAAATATATTTATTTATTTAAATATAATTTATTTATAAATTTTTTATTTATTAATTTCATAACACACCCCCCACACCACACCCCACAACAAACACTATATATATATTTAAATTTTATTATATTATATATAAATATATATTTATATATATATAATATATATTATATATACATATATACACCTAATTTTATATTAAAATATTTATAATATATAATTAATATATATTTATTATTAATTATATTCCCTAACATTACAAAAAAAATACATATATTATATAATATTTTATTATATCATATATATATAATATAAAATATAATTAAATATATAATTATTTACATAATTATACATATATATAAATAAAATATATATATATTATAATAAACTAGCACACACCCACACAACCCCCCCCACTCAACACCCCACCACACCAATATAATTATATATATATAAAATATAAAATATTTATTATATTATATATATTATGTGTGGGGTGTGTGTGGGGGTGTGTATATAGTAATTTAAATATATATATATAAATATATTATATATAAATATATTATATATTTATAAATATATCATATGCACACCACACCCCACCCCACCACCCCCACACCCACACACACCTAAATATTATTAAAAAAATATATTATATATATATTAAAATAAAAATATATAAATATATATAATATAAGTGTGTGTGTTGTGTGGTGTTAAATGTATTATATATAATATTTATTAATAAATATATATATCTAAAAAATATTATATAAAAGTCTTATATAAAAAGTAAAAAATGTATAAAAGCAAATTAATATATAAAAATATCTATATAAATATAATATTATTTAAAAAAAAAAAATATATAAAAGAAAATGTAAATATGATAAAAACCCAAAAACAAAAAACATATATATACAATCAAAAATTTCTTTCTAAAAAAAAAAAAGTAAAAAATAAAAAATATATATATTAAAATTTATAAATATATATATATATATATATATTATACAAAAATATGATTTTATATAATACATATGTATATAAAGTTAAATGACATATATATAAATAATAATATATATATAAATTATATAATAAAGTATAATATAATATTAGTGTTGTGGGTGTGTGTTTGGGGGGGTGTGTGTGGTGTGTGTGTGGTGTGTGTGTTTTTTGTGTGTGTTGGGGGTGGTATGAAATAAATGTATGCCTCATATAAAATATATATATTTATATTTAAAAAAAATATTATTTATATATTAATATATAAATCAGTAATATACATATTATAAATAAATACATTTATGTTTTGCATATAAATTATTATATAAATATATATATATATATATATATATATATATTAAACAAAACATATACATTACATAAATATTTTACTATCTATAAACAATATATTACAAATAAATTAAATTAAAATACATATATAAGTAAAACACTATATAAAAAATATAAATTATTATATATATATATAATATATATAAATATAAATATAAATTATTATATATTGAAAGTATGTAATAATGATGTATATATATATATATATAAATATATTAAATTATATATAATATTATTTAAAATATAAAACATTTCACTATATTATATAAACACAACATACCCTAACATACCTACATATATATATTATTATTAAATATTATATAAATATATATATTATATAAAATGTAAACATAAATATGTATGTATATATATATTTGTCTATATAAGATAAGAGAATATGTATATATCTAGTTATATGTAATAATGTTTATATGTGTGTGTGTGTGTGTGTGTGTGTGGTTTGTGTGGTATATATAAGTGTGTGTGTGTGTGTGTGTTTGTGTGTATCTGATCTACTGTGTGTAGAGAGTAGAGTGTTCCCTCAAACAACTCACTCAAAAACTCACCACACAAACACAATCACATATCTAAACAACAACAAACTCTCACACACACACACAGCACACACTCATCTCACTAACACAGACTCACACACCCACACCAGATCACTCACAGCCCTCACACACACACACACACACACACACGACACACACATAACACCAACACAAAGACTCACTCAGACTCAACCTCAAAAGACACTACCACTACCGCCTACAGACCACACAACACACACAATCACAGCTCACACACACACACACACTCTCGCACACGACTCACACACTCGTCACTCACACACACACACCCAGAGCCTCAGACACCCACCCTCACACAACCGGTAGTCACACACCACAACACTCACACACCGGACACACACCCCCTCCAACTCACCTCAAACCCACACTCACGCCACTCGACACACACACACAACTCTCACGACACCTACACCACACACACTCACACACACACATAGATAGACAGATAGATTGATATAGTGAAGAGATGTAGATAGTGGAGAGACGAGACATAGAGTTAGTGTGTTAAGATATACAGTAACACTCCCTCCAACTCTATCAACACACACAAATCGTCACCCACCAATCACAAAACTCACAGACTCAAACTATACACGAATCCATCAATAACTTACATCTCCACTATAATAACTCAATCTCGTCTCAATCAAATATAACACATCCAATCAAACACAATATCTATATAGCAAATGCAATGTATTTCTTTATTAACCCACCCAACATACCAACCACACACTAACGACAAATATATAACACAAACACACTATAACTACGTCACTACACACACACTCAAAATCCCTACTAAAACCCACACAACCACACGACACTGAAACACTCACACACACACACTCTAAAAACACACTCCACGCACTCAGCCTCAAGTCACACTCAACTCACACACAACACACACACACACACAATGCAGACTCACTCAATAGAATTTCACCACACACACACACCTCTCACTCACTCACACACACACACACACACACTAAGACACACACACCACATAGATATATATTATATCTTGAGAGGATGTAGTAGGTGAGATATAGATTTATATAGAGAGTAGTGTGAGTGTAGAGGATAGAGTGAGATAGATGAATTGAGGAAAGACAGAGACACACACACACACACACACACAAACGACAAACACACACTCTCTCACACACACTCTCTACTACTCTCTCTCACACTCCCCCCCCAACGCCACCCACCCCCCCACCCTCTCACTCCCCAACACTAAGTCCACACATTATTAACTCGGCTAAAACTCACTATACCACTCACTCACTACCATACACACAAACTCTATCTCTTACCACACACAACCACACACTATCACAATGAGAGAGAGAGAGAGGAGGGATAGAGCTAAAAGAAATATATAATGCCCAACACAACCTACACCAAATATCACCTCATCACACGCAATCTCAAATCTACCCAAAATAAGTATACCAGTGTCAATAATATATCTAACAAGCCCACATCACTCACACACTCTCCACACTCACACACACACAACCACAATGTGCACTCCAACCCACACACCAACACACTCTCCCTCACAAACGGCCACACAAACACTCAGACACCCCCAACCCCTAACCCACAAAAATCACTCACACACACATCTCAAACTCACACGACACACACTACACACCCACTCACAATCACACCAACTCACGCAGACACCATACCTAACCCTAACAAACACTATAACACACACCCCCAAACTAACACACTCACACTCTAACATATCTCTCACCACACTCTCACACACTCAGCACACACTCACACAATATCACACACAACTCTCACCACACTTCAAACACACACACACACACAGACACACACACTCACACAACACACACACACTCTCACACACAAACACACAACACTACCCACACAGAGCACTAACACACATTAACCTCACAACTCTCACACACAGCACACCCACACACACACGACTCACACACAGATATTATATAGATATAGATTGATAGAGAGATGTTAGCTATAGATAGATGAGAGAGATAGAGAGAGTGAGATGAGATAGAGAGAAGGAGATATAGAGGAGTAGATAGAGAGAGAGGGAGAGAGAGAGAGAGTTGTGATACATCCACGACACACTCACACCTCACACTCATCTCACACACACACACTCACCACACACACACACACACACACAACACAACCACACACACACCACACAAACACCACACACACAAACACACGACACACTGCACACACTCAACGGAACACCCCAGCCAGCACACACACACGATCACACACACCACACACCACCCACACTCTATACCCCAAATAAACCACACACACTCACACATACAGCAGAAACACACATACACAACAACACTGTCACTACCTCACCCCCACTTACCACTCACACACAAACACACAGCACAACGACACTCACACACACACACACAACACACACACCCACACTCAACCCCACACACCCTCCACACACACCCACACAGCACTCACACACACACACACTCACAACAGCAGCACTCACGACATATAGATAGTAGAGGATTGAATATATATAGAGAGAGACAGTATGATAAAGATGAGACCAATATAAAGATATACACACCCTCCCCCCCCCCACCACACACACACGACACCCTCACTCACACACACTCACCACACACACACACTCACAATCACGACACACACGATACACACACATACACAACACAAACACACACCCACTCATCCTCAGAACTCACACACACACACACACACACACACAACGACTCACACAGTTAGAGATGTGTTAGTAAGATTGTGAGAGATTACTGATACACTGAATCCACCCTCACTCACACAATCACAAACTCACTATCACTATCACACTACTCATCCAATCTCAATCTGTCAATCACACAATAACTATATCACACCCACCCCCCCACACCCCCCACACCCACACCCCACACCCCCACCCACCCACACACCCCCCCCCCCATATATAGTGTATATACACTCTATCTATAATACTATACTCTCTATATATTATAAAATTTAAATATTTTATATACATGTTTATATATATATAATTATATATTATATAAAAATAAAAGTTTAAATATATAAATATATATATATATATATATATAATATTATAATACATAAACCCCAAAACACACATGCACAAAAAACTAAGAAATACATATATGTCATATAGATAAAAAAATATATATATATTATATATATTAAATAAAATATATTTAAATAATATAAAAAATAATATATATTTTAATACTTTAAAATGATGAATGTATGTTTTTAAAAAAATATATAATATAAAAATATATATATAAAAATTATATATAAAAAAAATATATTTTTATATAATATATAAAAAAATAAAAATAAAACATTTTTGTGGGGTGTGTGGGGTTTGATGAAATACAATAACCCCAATAAAAAATAAAAAAAATAAAATATAAAAAATATTAATATATATATATATTAAATATTAAATTTTGACAAAAAAAATTAAACATACATTTTATAAAAATTAACAATATATATATTATATAAAAATAAATTTGACAGTTTATTAAAATTTTAAATACCCACAGACCCCCCTAAATTATCTTATCTATATATATATTTTATTTAAATAAAATTTTAATAAATATATATATATAATAATATATAATATATTTATAATAAACCTGTGTGTGGGGGTTTTTTTGGTGTTGTGGGGTGTTTTTGGGTTTTGTGTGTGTGTTGTATGTGTGTGGTGTGTGTGGTGTGTGTGTTGGTGTGTGTGTGTGTGTGTGTGTGTGTGTGTGTGTGTGTGTGTGTGTGTGTGTGTGTGTGTGTGTATGTGTGTGTGTGTATACAAATACATATACAGTATATACATGAACCCGACATGTACACAAGACGTAAATGCACACCCAGATCCAAGAACACGTACTGCAACACACCCACCTGCACCCAGCAACACAAGCGACCAAAACCAGCAACGCAAGCGGCCTCATGTCAGCGGGATGCGACAGCGACGGCGTGACTGGCCGGCTCTTCCCTCGAGAGAGCCGGCCATCTGCCACTCGTGGAG
>NW_028234415.1:26611675-26654175 GCF_977035675.1 Penaeus japonicus | reverse complement strand
TAGGCTGCCGAATCCAATATGTTTCCACAAGATCAATGCATGCACGCCGTGTTACCCTAAACACCATGCCTATTTCTCTGCTGATAAAGCTGCATTTTCTCTAAAACCACGCAAGCTACAAATACAAAGAACTGCGTCATTCATTCATGTCTTGGGTAGGGTTGTTTGTAAACATGAATGGGTGTCATCCGTCGTGATCGTAGGGGCGTTACGATTCATGTACGAGCTCTACGAAATGTGTAAGCCGTAGTAGTATTGATGTTCGGTTTTCCTCCGCAAAGACTTGTGCTGGAAAACAAATAGACGCCGATGAAGCCTTATAAGTAAAACGCTGAGACGAACTCGACACTATTGGAATGTCATGTGCGGAGGGTCCGGTCGCTTATAAGGGGTTTGGAAGGGGAGTCGGGGTGGCGATCGTCGCTTGTTTTCAGGGAGACGCGACCATCACAGATTTGTTTTTGTGGCATTTATTGACGTCAATGTGAAAATGGCGTACAATGATGAGGACTTGTGTACAAATCACGCAGATTTTGCTGTAATATGTTCATTTATCGACAAATTTGGGGAGAAGTTAAGTTTAAATCTTCCCAACATAGGCGAGCTTCAAACATTATTAGAAGACACAGATAACGGTAAGCCGATAGACTGTTAAACAGTGTTGATATAAGCAACCTCTCTGTGCGCCTCAACTTACTTACCCCAGCGAAGGCCTCCCGAAACAGTATTTTTGAAATATTAAAGCTCTGAGACAGTGGCGTAGTGTCAGGCATTGTACAATAGGAAGAATAACTTCAAATAAGGGTAGTTTTAAGAGCAGGTATAGACAAACATGCTCCTAAATGTCCTGCTGGGATCGGGAAAGCATCCCCGAATGTCGTTGAGTGTGATTGCATGAATGGGCGGGCACGAGCACCAGTTATGATGCTTTACGTCACTTTGTCGGCATTGTACGTTGCCGTATGCGATCAGAGTTACCAGTGAGTGACTGTCAGCCAGTGGTTCATGTTTATTTCTGTGACAGGCACTAGATCCAGTTCAAATACTTTCGTTAGTGTAAGGCTCTTGAAGATTAAGTGATGCTGGGAACAGATTTTGTTACTCTTGAGTTCCTAACTAGACATGTATGAAAATATTTATTCAGGCATACGTTTTTAATTGTAAAAAGTCAAGGTTTGATTCAAATATATGAGAAAAGAAATTGTATTGTTTAGTTGTTTCAAGAGAAAATTCCTAGTAACATTTATTATGTAAACAGGACTAGTTAAAACCTTCAGACATTGAAAATATTGTTGTGAGCCTTCATATCAGATTTGGGACTCACACACAGGTAGGAAATGTGAATAAAAATATACTTTATCAGTATATCACAAGGGTCTAATACAGTGTATCTCAATATATACCTGTTTCCTCCCATTCCTATTTATTTTAGAATTACAGTTACCATTCAGAGCCCACTATCCTTTCAAAGAATATGAAGGCATTATTAACCATTCCACAATGGCATGTTACATCACTTTCTGCATTTTTCCTCTTTGGGTGATTACAAGCTACATCTAAAGATGCCCATCCTTTGTTGAATATATTAACCCTGATGCGAAGGGCATGTTTCATAGGGTTATATCGCATTGGTACAGCATTTTTCCTTTTGTTGTAAGTGCAAGCTAATAATTCATTCAGTTATGATGCTTTATCATACCAAATGCCACATGACTCATTTATCATACCATAAATCTAGAAAATGATATAAAATCATATCATAAGATACCCAAACCAGGCTGAACATCTTTAGATGTGGCCTGTCTCAGAAAGGTTAACCCATTAATACCATGAAAGTTTTGACTCTATGCAAGGTGTGTAAGGTATCACTGCCAGTTTGGTTGCTTTGCATCAGGAGTGAAAAGGAAGAGGAGTGTATATATTTGTAATTTTTTTTTTTTTTTTCTTCTTCTTTTCTTTTCTTTGTTACAATAAAGGATATTTTTCATAACTTTGTACTTCTTAAATAAATTTGTGCTCGTGTGCACTTACTGTGCAGAGTATATTCCTTCTTTTTAGCGCCAATATCATTGGCCCCGTCCGCAATGGGTTAAGATGTGGCTGGTCCTGGAAGGATTTATAGTTTAGAGCAGTTTCAATTATTAAACTTTGATTTTATGGAACAGATTTTAGTTTATGAACCTAACATTTGTGAACTTGAAATCAAGTTTAGGTTTATGAAATGCTCGTCTAGGAGATGGGATTAAACTGGAACGGTTTGAAGTTGAAGAAATTGAAGGCTGTTTATGGATAGTAGTAGTTGTTATAGTAATATAGTAAAAATAGGATATTAATAGTAATAGCAGTATAGCAATAGTTGTAGCAGTAGTAGTAATGATAATATAATAATCATACTAAGAATAGTAATGCACTATCAATGATAGTAGTAGTGATACGAAGTATAGGATGAGAAAGTGTTGATGTTATTTTATTATAAAGGATACCAGTAAGTGTTCTTTCATAAGACTTTTTACAATATACTTTTTAATGTTGTTTGATTTTGTGATTGTTATTGCAGCAAGAATAATATTCTTGTAATCATCTTCATGTATCACACATGGTGTGGTATTAATTACTATATTGTAAATTAGTGCCTTAACTAATGAATTTCATAGCCATTGGTAAAAGTTGAAGTGCTGGTATAATGTCATTAAATGGTTTATGATAATACTTGTATAATTAATTTATTTAATTCACACAGATCCTTTTTTTATGACATCGTTTGTTATAGTTTAGAGAATGTGTTTTGAAATTATAGATTATTTTATTTGTTTGGATGGACTTGTAATGATTACAGAGAGAGATTTTAAAGATAAGCAAAGCAGTAGACTATATAACTTGAGTATTAATTTAGCTTATAATAACAAGAATTCTATCCACACCCACACACATTTTTAAGCATTTTTTCCTTTTTCCTACATTACAGTCAGTCCCCTCTTGGGACAAACTGTAAGCCAGCTATTACGACGAATCAATAAGTCTGTAAAAGCTGATCGCTGGGAGCGAGGTTTGCAACGCTTTGCTCACTCCTACTCTCATCAAGATGGGTGGGAACTTGAACGGTTTGGCTTTAAAAAAGCCAAACTGGAGGTCAAGATACGCGTTCTTAAGGTAAGAGACTGATTTAATTGATTGTATTGTAATTAGTATTATTTTTTATTCCTCTTATTTAATTTTTTCTATCCTTTATCTTCATTAGATTTTATGTTAGCTGATGCACGTAAATTAGAATAGTATTTATTTAACTAGAGTAAGTTCTTCACTTTTTTCCACTCATCAGTGTCTGTTTCTTGACAATTTCTTGATTTCATGGGAAGTCATATGAATACTCAAAGTACTGAATTTTATGATAAATCTAGCATAGATATTGTTTGCAATTAAATCTTTTAGTCTGTAAAATTACATTTGGATTTCAGAAATCAATGTTATAACTTCATATCACTTATTTTGAACAAAACCAAATAGGCACTCATTCTCTTCATTTACTTATATCCAGACTTTGCAAACAATTATTGAAAATTTAAATTTAATACCTTAACAACGGATGACGTGACATTTACGTCATGGCATGTCTGGTCTTCCTGCCAGTGACACCACGTCATGGCTCTTGTCTGGTTGACTCATTGGCTTCCTTTTTTATATTTTTAACTTTCATTTATTATTTGATAATATCTGCCGCTCTTGCAATCACTCTCTTTGTTGTGTATTTCAAGTCAGTTCAGATAGCACTCCAGCCCATCCATTGCCTTTCTACTATGCTGTAATGAGTCATTTCTGTACTTTGTAAATGTAAATAGAAAAAACATAAGAAAATAAGACTCTCTCTCTCTCTCTCTCTCTCTCTCTCTCTCTCTCTCTCTCTCTCTCTCTCTCTCTTTCTAATTTTTTGGTGTGAAAGTGCAACAATATTGTTCCCTTCTAATCTTTACGTATGATTATCAGGTGTTAATAATTTTGATTCAAAGGCATAGCAGTGATTTTTTTTTAATATGGTCCCTCCCTACCTCTCTCCATCCCACTCTCTGCCTCCATCTCTCTCTCCTTTCTCCCACTTTTTTTCTTCTGTCTTTCTTTCTTTCTTCTTGTCTTTTTTTCTCTCCTTTTCTTTATTTTCTTCTTTCTTTCTTCTCTCTCTCTTCTCTTTCTCTCTTTCTTCCCTTTACTTCCTTTGCTTCCTACATTATCTCTTTGATGTTATAAAAGTATCCACACTAATAAAGCATCTTATGTCCTGTTGCAGAATCTTATGGAAGCTCAGTTTGATATGTACAAGAGTTTCAAAGATAAAGTAAATTTGATATCAGCAAAAGAGCTCCGCCTTCAGCCTTATGGCCGTGATAAGAAGGGAGTTTCATACTGGTGCCAGTTAGATGACTGCGCAAACCTTCGTGTCTACTGTGATGATCAAGATGAAGAAACATGGACACTCGTTGCAAGGTTTGTCAAAATATTACTATTCAACACCCCTATGATTGCAGAGATTATTTACATTTTTTTTAACCATATATAGTTTTCCCCTGCTGTCTGAAAATAGTGTCTTAACCCACTCATGACGGGGGCATTCCAGCCTTGCATGTTACAATGCCGTGGCTCTTGAACGCATAGGCCTAAATCAGTTAAATAAACGACGCCGTATGATGTCACCCAGCAAACGGGCCTTGAATGCGCGGTACCCGTGGTGTACCACCTGTCCAGGGAGGGTTAATCCGTTAACAGGGTGAAGTAATATCACATCATGTGATAGCAGCACTTGCTGCCAGGGATGTAATATCACATCATGGTATTTTTGTATGGCCTGTATGCTGGGTGATTGTATGTGCAACAGTCGGCTGTGGCCAGAGCGGGCAAGTAAACTGAGGCATTAGGCCTGTAAGCTTGAAATAACCCAGTGTTTAGACTGGGTGGATCCAAAACAGCCCTTGTTATCGGGTTAAGACACTTGTGGCTAATAGATACACAAAATAAGATTTAACAAAGTATTGAAGCTCACTGACAGAGTTGTTTAGCACCTTGATGGTGAATGAAGTTTGCCTTTTTAGCATAGGGTGTGCACTGCCTCTATAAGTGTATGTCGTAAGTTAATGGAGCACACTGTCTCTCTCTCTCTCTCTCTCTCTCTCTCTCTCTCTCTCTCTCTCTCTCTCTCTCTCTCTCTCTCTCTCTCTCTCTCTCTTTCTCTCTCTCTCTCTCTCTCTCTCTCTCTCTCTCTCTTTCTCTCTTTCTCTCTTTCTCTCTCTCTCTCTCTCTCTCTCTTTCTCTCTTTTCACATTTTCTTGAAAGCAAAAGTCTAATTTTTTTGAAAAGTTGCGTGGGTGGAAGGACACCCAATATACCCACTGCCATGTATGTGTGTGTGTTGCATTTTTTCTCTAGTGCAATATTTTGCATACATATAAACCATTATATATATTTGGCGATGAAAACGAAGGTGAGAGATTCAAAAACTAAGACAGAAAAAAAGTTATATAGCAACTTGAAATAATTGAAAAGTTATGGTTTTACTAAATTACATATTTGTTTTAAGAATACAATATAACATGATAATTTTATTTATAAAGAAGGGACAAAATAAATGAATAGATGATTATGTTCACACTTTTGCTTAGTTAATGAACATTTGCTCTGTGACCCACACTTCAATACAGTTCTGTCCTTAACCTGGATGGGCCTACGTAATTGACACGTGGCTGCCATTTGATAGGTTTGGTGGAACGAGGGAGACTCAAGCTTCGCACTACAACTCTGCCCAACGCCTACTCATAAAGTAGAGTACTGAAAATCTCCCCTTTTTTGCATTATGCCATGCTGTGAGACTTAACCCAATACCGCCGGCCACAGACGGCGATTATGTAATATGCATAGCGCCGGGTGCCAGCATACACTGTCAATAATATAATTGATTTAGGTCTATGCGTTCGAGAGCCCCGGCATTGAAGCCATGCAAAGAGGAAACAGTCCCGGCGGGAATGGGTTAAAGTGGGTATTAGTAAATCTATAACAATGTTTATACATATAATACCTGTAATTTAGTCTTTTAATTTCCATTAAGGAGGAATATAAGCCTTACACACAGTGTTACATCTCTATCACAAATTTATGGAAGAAGTACAAACTTTGGTAAAATTTTCTTTATTGCAAATAGGAAAAAACTAAACATTTACAACTTTATTCATTTTGCCTCCTTCTCATTCCAAGTGTCCCTTTTTTGAACAACCAAACTGGCAGTGGCACCAAACATACCTTGCATATGTTCAAGAACACTTGTGGCACCATCCACAATGGGTTAATACATGAGCCTACCTCTATGGTAAATACTGTTTAACCCCTCCATGACAAGCATATTTTGTAGGGTCAGGTCAATCTTATACTGTTCTTTTCCTTTTATTGAAATTACATGCTATTTATTCCTTCACTTGTGTAAATAGAGCATAATACCAATATAACCCACTGCAGACGGGGATAGATTCGCTTGCCCAGTCTCCAGGATAGGTTTTATTTTAGAGAGAGGCAGCTTGAAGCAACATAATTTGAATCTTCCCACTCTTTCAGTCATTCATTGTAAAAGTAGAGCTATTTTTGTGTGTTTTATTGAGTTTAGAGAGACTATCACTGCTGCAGTTGACTAAAATTGTAGTATATGATCCATATTAGCTCATTATTTTCTTTATACTGAGTGTGATAGAAGTATTGCTGTTTTATGGGAGGACAAAAGGAAACTTTATTTTTTCCTATTTATGTGCTGTCACGAACAAATACGAAATATACAACCACCCACAATAAAGACAACATGAAGAGGTAGGGAAGAGGAATGAAACCTGTGTTTGTGACCGTGAGTGCCATAGTGAAAGGCATCCATATTGGCACAGGAGTACATTTTAGACACTGGGTATGGATTGAGTCACCTTCCTCTTCTCATTCTGCCTGCAACAACCTTCATCCGCGGTACTTTAGAGCAAGAGGTCGTCAATTTAGTGTGTGCCATCGCTGTATAAAGATAGTGCTTGCTTGAGACCGTGGATGGGTGCCATTCAAGGCTCTCTCTCTTGCTGGTGCTAGGAGAAGGCAAAGGAAACATTACAAGAGGAAAAGAAAATAGATACCTCAAAAGAGGAGAAGGCAAAGGAAACATTACAAGAGGAAAAGAAAATAGATACCTCAAAAGAGGAGAAGGCAAAGGAAACATTACAAGAGGAAAAGAAAATAGATACCTCAAAAGAGGAGAAGGCAAAGGAAGCAGTACAAGAAGAGAAGGCAAAGGAAGCAGTACAAGAAGAGAAGGCAAAGGAAGCAGTACAAGAAGAGAAGGCAAAGGAAACATTACAAGAGGAAAAGAAAATAGATACCTCAAAAGAGGAGAAGGCAAAGGAAGCAGTACAAGAAGAGAAGGCAAAGGAAGCAGTACAAGAAGAGAAGGCAAAGGAAACATTACAAGAGGAAAAGAAAATAGATACCTCAAAAGAGGAGAAGGCAAAGGAAGCAGTACAAGAAGAGAAGGCAAAGGAAGCAGTACAAGAAGAGAAGGCAAAGGAAACATTACAAGAGGAAAAGAAAATAGATACCTCAAAAGAGGAGAAGGCAAAGGAAACATTACAAGAGGAAAAGAAAATAGATACCTCAAAAGAGGAGAAGGCAAAGGAAACATTACAAGAGGAAAAGAAAATAGATACCTCAAAAGAGGAGAAGGCAAAGGAAACATTACAAGAGGAAAAGAAAATAGATACCTCAAAAGAGGAGAAGGCAAAGGAAACATTACAAGAGGAAAAGAAAATAGATACCTCAAAAGAGGAGAAGGCAAAGGAAACATTACAAGAGGAAAAGAAAATAGATACCTCAAAAGAGGAGAAGGCAAAGGAAACATTACAAGAGGAAAAGAAAATAGATACCTCAAAAGAGGAGAAGGCAAAGGAAGCAGTACAAGAAGAGAAGGCAAAGGAAGCAGTACAAGAAGAGAAGGCAAAGGAAACATTACAAGAGGAAAAGAAAATAGATACCTCAAAAGAGGAGAAGGCAAAGGAAACATTACAAGAGGAAAAGAAAATAGATACCTCAAAAGAGGAGAAGGCAAAGGAAACATTACAAGAGGAAAAGAAAATAGATACCTCAAAAGAGGAGCAGGCAAAGGAAGCAGTACAAGAAGAGAAGGCAAAGGAAACATTACAAGAGGAAAAGAAAATAGATACCTCAAAAGAGGAGAAGGCAAAGGAAACATTACAAGAGGAAAAGAAAATAGATACCTCAAAAGAGGAGAAGGCAAAGGAAGCAGTACAAGAAGAGAAGGCAAAGGAATCATTACAAGAGGAAAAGAAAATAGATACCTCAAAAGAGGAGAAGGCAAAGGAAGCAGTACAAGAAGAGAAGGCAAAGGAAGCAGTACAAGAAGAGAAGGCAAAGGAAGCAGTACAAGAAGAGAAGGCAAAGGAAACATTACAAGAGGAAAAGAAAATAGATACCTCAAAAGAGGAGAAGGCAAAGGAAACATTACAAGAGGAAAAGAAAATAGATACCTCAAAAGAGGAGAAGGCAAAGGAAACATTACAAGAGGAAAAGAAAATAGATACCTCAAAAGAGGAGAAGGCAAAGGAAGCAGTACAAGAAGAGAAGGCAAAGGAAGCAGTACAAGAAGAGAAGGCAAAGGAAGCAGTACAAGAAGAGAAGGCAAAGGAAACATTACAAGAGGAAAAGAAAATAGATACCTCAAAAGAGGAAAAGAAGAAGGAAACATTACAAAAAGGAAAAGAAAAATAGATACCTCAAAAGAGGAGAAGGTCAAAGGAAGCATTAAAAGAAGAGAAGGCAAAGGAAGAGAAGGCAAAGGAAGCAGTACAAGAAGATGAAGGCAAAGGAAACATTACAAGAGGATTGAAAGAAGAGAAGACCAAAGAGGCAAAGGAAGAGGAAAAGAAGAAGGAAACATTACAAGAGGAAAAGAAAATAGATACCTCAAAAGAGGAGAAGGCAAAGGAAGCAGTACAAGAAGAGAAGGCAAAGGAAACATTACAAGAGGAAAAGAAAATAGAAGCATTGGAAGAGGAGAAGGCAAAGGAAACAGTACAAGAAGAAAAGCCAAAGGAGACCTTGAAAGCAGAGAAAACAGAGGAAAAAGCTTCTGAGCAAAAGGCAGAAGATCTGGCAAGTGCAAAATTGGACTCTGAAAAGGAGAAGATTAACATTAAAGAAGAAAAGGTTATAGCTACAGAAGAAAACAAGTTGCCAGAAAAGCAAGTAAACAAGGAAGAAAAGGTTGCAGAAGAGGCTGAAAAGAACATCAAAAAGGAAGAAGGGGAAAACAGACCTCCAAAGTCTGAAGAGGCAGAAGCACACAAGAAAGACAATGAGAAGATTTCCTTAAGCCCTTCTGTCAGTCAGAAGGAGACAGATCAAGTGGAGACCAAAACTGTGGTGAAGTCAGGAGAGCAAGATAAGAAAACAGAAGAAAAGCCACAACCTTTGCCAGTGCCTACAAAGCCTGAAGTCAGTGTTTCCGCACTTTGCGAAGACATAAAAGCAAAGAAAGACAAATTAGAAAAAGAGAAGAAGCTGCAGGAGGAGGAGAGAGAAAGAGGAAAGTTTGAGATTAAAAAGAAAGAGAGTGTATGGGACAAGTTGAATAAAATGAAAGAAGTGAAAGAGGAAGCAAAGGAACTCTATAAAAAAGCAGTAGAAACACCGAAGAAGGAAACAACACCTGAGAGCAAAGATCTGATTAGTCAGAAACCCAGTCTGGCAAAACCTGGATCTGAAGTGCAGAAGACAATGGCTGAAAAGGAAAAGAGTTCAGAGGCCATCAAAGAGGAGGAGAAGGAAAGCTCTCAAATGGTCAAACCAAATGTAGATAAATCCTCAACCAAGGTTAGTGAATCTTTACCAAAACTGGAAGATAAACCAGCAATTACTGAAGAGAAATTGTCTGAAGGACTCAAGGGCACAATGCAGGACACCCAGAGGCCATCTAGTGTAAGTACCATTGTTAGTCCTTCTACCGTGCTATTAAACACTCCCTCCAATACCTTACCTGCTGATAATACTATTACCACATCCTTAAAAAAACCACTAGCTCTTTCTCCAACAAGGGATGAAAGTACTCATGAGCCCCCACAAAAGAAATTAAAGGTGGAAGATATTAAACCTCTTGAATCTCAGAGAAATCCTCCCATTGAGGAGCACAAAAATGTTACTCAGATCTGTGAATCAGTGGGTAAAGGTGGGCAACTTCCAAGTAAGACAGCTTCTGCACCAAGCAGTATGCAGTCAGATGTTAAGCAAAGTGTAAAATCAGATGCAAGTGGAAGTAACATTGCCTCTGCAGAAGATAAACAAACATCTTTTGATAAAGATTCTGATAAAACCAAATATTCTGCTGAGCCATTAAAAAGTGAAAGTCTAGTTGTAGAAACAAAGCAAGCTCATTCTGATGCAGACAAAAGTTTGTGCAAGCCAGTTCAAACCATTCATTCTGAAAGTGCAAAAGTAGATCAGGAAAAGGTAGATACAAATATTCCCTGTTCAAGTCATACAGAAGAAAAAGATGAAACTAAAAAAAGCATTGAAGAAGTTAGCAAATGTATACCAGTGCCAGAGGGAAGTAACAGTGAAAATCAGAAAGATTTAGCAGCAGAAGAGAAAATGGAAGTGGAGCCATCCAGTTCCAACAAGGAAAGAAATACCACCAATGTATCTTCAGACACAGGTGCTCTACCAGTAGAGAATAAAAAAATGGAGCTGGAATCATTCAGTGGGCCTAAACCTAGTGAACCTCCAGACAAACCCAGAGTCAGTGATGACAAGAAACTAACAGAGGAAGACTCAAAGATGGAAGTTGATGAGGTAGCCCCAGAAGAGCAACCTTCACAGAAGGATTCAGCAAGTGATACAAAAATGGATGTTGATAAAACTCCAGGAGACTCAACAGATAAGAGCAGTGCAAAACCCATAGGACCAGAACCTGAGGTAGGGGAAGCAATCACAGAACCCGTTATGTTGGTGAAGGGGGATGGGGAAGGTGCTGCTTGTGAGGCAGGAAACCCACTGCTGGACAGTGATTTTGAATGTCACACAGACTCCTCAAAGCCTTGGTGGGAGTGTTTTAGTAGAAGTGATAGTTCAGGTGATAGTGTAGGGGAAGCTGTAACAGAAGAAATTATGTATTTCTGGGGAGAGGGCAATGGTGCTGAATGTGATGCCGGAAATAATGGTGATGAAAATGAAACTAATGCTGATGCAAAGCAAGCTGATAGTGGGGGAAGTAGTGCGGCAGTTACAACAGAAAATCAAGGAAACCCAACACCAAGTGAAATAAAGCCCCAAAAGGAGGTTGATAGTTTAAGACCTGATAATGAAGCAAAAGTAGTTGATGGAGTTCCTGACAGTGATGAAACAAAAGTGAATGGAATAAGAACTATAGACTCAACAGAAAAGACAGAGAAAAATTTAAGTGTGCCAGAAAAAACGGGGGATATGGTTGATGTCAAACATAGTAGTGTTAATGGTAAGAAAACCAAGGAGAACAGTGATGAGTGCAATGATAGAAATAAGAGTGAAGTGGATGCTGTAAATGATAAAGAAGAAGTAGTGGATGAAAAAACTAAATCAGAATCAGTAGAGAATGAAGATAAAATTCTGACAAATGACAAAGACGAAGAAAAGGAAAATACCAAGGAAAAAAATGATACAGAAAATGTTAGCAAACCAGAAAATGACACCATTGTAGAAAAAAAGGAAACAGCAGAGGAAGAGGAGGAATCATCTAAAAAAGATGAAGAGAAAAAGGATACTGAAAGTGAAGAGGAAGAAGATGAAGAATCCAAACCAGTGAAAAGAGGACGGGGCCGACCATTTGGCACTCACAAAAAACGCATGAAAGGCAGAGGAAGGCCATTGAGGAAGGCATCTGATGAGCAAGCCCATGATAGTGATGGCGAACAAGACGAACATGGAGACATGGAAGCCGACAACGATGGTGATGAGGAAGAAGATAAATCACCGAGCAAAAAGAAAAGACAACGGGGGAAAGGCAGCACTGCACGGCCTCTGCCTGATGGTGAGTTACCTGCTCCTTTCTTCTTTTTTTGTTTCTTTCTTTTTTCTTAAGGCCTTGACACTTTTATCTATTTTGAAGCATCACTATTGGAATATCATTACACTGTCACATTACTAATTTCAAACTCTGAGAAATCTCATTATGTAGTGTCTGAACTCATAATCTGGTTAAAAAGAATGATTGGTACATTCTGATACAAATATAGGTGTAGGTATCATAAACCTTTGTTAATGTTCTAGGTAATTAGTAGGAACTGAAAAAAATTCAGTCATTCTGTACTTTTGGTATCCAAGGTAATACTAACTCTTTTTGGGGGAGGGGGGAGGTCTTATGAATGTAAAGTATTATTTAGTGACTGGTTGGTTTTCCCTAATCTTTTATTTTTGATGCTTCATAGTGTTTGAAAGTGCTATGATATTTCATTATGCATTTCATAATTTGATATTTTTTATCTCATATTTGTTATGTACTCAGGTACAAAGTACCCACAAGTGTTAGTGTAGCTATGCCATTTCTTCCCCCCTATATAAGCAAAACCAAGATGAAACGTCCTGATAGGCTCTGTCCTGCAGTTTTAGGAGTGAAATCATACTCAGGAGACGAACCCTTTTGTTTACTTTTTGTCCTTCTTTGGACCACTGACCCCAGGTTGTGTCCATGAGCTGTGTACTATAAAGGCTGCCCATTAAGCAGTCATTGTACCTCCTCCCACCAACCATAGATCACTTGACCAAGTAAGGACTCATCAAGGAGGAGTCCACCACTGGCATTTGATCCATAGCAGTGTAAAGGTTCTCCATCACAGGGGAAGGAACAGCATGTATGCATGACAACTTGAGCTGACCAATTTATTTTTATTGTTGTATGTTATTCAATATTTCTTAGTTTATTATAATTACTTTATATGTAAATGTATGTGTATATATGTATATATTTATATATATAATATATATATATATATATATATATATATATATATATGTATGTATGTATGTATACATATGTGTATGTGTGTATATATATATATATATATATATATATATATATATATATATATATATATATATATATATATATGTATGTATATACAATATATGTTTATTTAGTTATTTACATCAGGTAATATTTAATATGTTCATCAGAAGCAAAATAACCTCAGAGGGAAGCCAAAAACATGATATGAAAGAAATGTTTGGATGGTGTCTATTAATTACCAGATTGGTTATGCAGAAGAAAATGTATTGACCAGTTAGTCACACAAATAGTATTATAATGAATATTAATTTTATTTTACTTGAAATAACTACATTAAAAGCAGATAGTAAGTACCTCTGTGGATCGGGAATACTACTATTACTGATAATGTAATGTGCTGAAGTAAGTGATAGAAAGTGTATAGCCAGGGTTTATTTATCTACTACCAGTATGAAATGCAGGGATTTTTAAAAAGAGATCAGAACTTTCCTTGAGGTAGATTGAATCATATCTTCAATACCTTGCAGTTCCTAGACAAAGATCAGCACGAATTGCCAAGATAAGAGAGAAAGAAGAACTGGAGAGAAGAGAGCTGGAAGCTCAGAGAATGAAACAGCTGGCAGAAGAAAACCGCCTGAAGGAACTCAAAAGGAAAGCCAGAGAAGAGAGACGAGTAAGTTGACTTCATTTAAAAGGAAGATCTTCAGTTCACTACTGAGGACTTTTTGTTTTTTAATGAGCATTTGAATATAAAATGTGTAATAGTTAAGATACATGGGTAAGAAGATTCAAATTGTTTTTTCATTACAGTCACTAAGGGAGCTGAAGAAAGGAAGGAGAGAGAGGAAAGAAAAGAAGGTAAGAGACATAGTAAATGAATCAGGTTGATCACATTGCATGTATAACCTTTGATTAGATCTAGTAAATACTCATGTATATTGTATCGAGGTACAGTAGATATTTATATCTTTACTATTCAGTGGAAAAGTTCTACAATATCTATTTTCTCCTTTGCTTTTTTTTTTAGAGCTATAAAAACTTAACTTTAGGCTCTCAGTCTTTTATGATATTGAATTAACAAGAATGTATGACTTTCCAAACAGGATAGAGAAAAAAAGAAAAAGAAAAAGAAAAAGCGGGGAAAGAAGAAAAGAACTCATCCAAATGATCCATGGGAAAACTCCTCAACTTCATCCAGGTAGATTTGTGTAATCCAGTGTTACTCACACCCCACATGGGTAGCTGTTGGGATTGCCTTACACACTTTGATGCTGGCTTGTGCCCAATCCAGCAAGGTTTTATTAGGTTTTTACTTCTCTGCCTCTTTCACTTCCTCCTCTTCCTCCTCCACCTCCTCCTTTTTCTTCTTCTTCCTCCTCCTCCTCCTCCTCCTCCTCCTCCTCCTCCTCCTCCTCCTCCCCTCCCCCTCCCCCTCCCCTTCCCCTCCCCCTCCCTCCCCCCCCTCTCCTCCCCCCCTCCTCCTCCCCCCCCCCCCTCCCCCCCCCCTCCCCCCCTCCCCTTCCTCCCGTGTGTTGTGTGTGTGTGTGTGTGAGAGAGTGTGTGTGTGTGTGGGGGGGGGGGGCACATGCACATGTATATATTTGTGATTACTCTAATACTTCCTTTTAGTTGGCTATGGTGCTTTGCAAGTAATTTAAAGTTTTATATTGCACAATCTGAAATTTGTAGCATTTCCAGTTGCTCTCATAAAGTTTTTTTTTGGGGGGGAGATATACTCAATAACAGTTGACAGGAGATAATATTTAGATGTTTGCCTCCTTTTTTTTAAATTGTCAAGTTTTGAAGCTATATTGTTATATAATTATGATTATATCTTTTTTAAGATGAAATTTTTTATTTGCAGTTCAAGTACTGAAGAAGAGGAAGAATATGACCTTGAAGAAGAAGAAGATGAAAACCTTGTGTTCAAGAGCGACCATGAATTTTCTCCCGAATCAGATGTTGAAGATGCTGATGCTCAGCCAATTAAAAGAGCAAGAACAGCAAAGAAAGGTATACAGAAAAGTTGCTCTGATAATCAAGTTTTTCTTGTTTATTGTTTGTTTTAAGTATACTTCATAGTCATCTAATTGACTACTCTGCAGGTATTTGTTAAATTACCTTTTTTCATTCTCATCTCTTGTATGAACTTCAGTCACAAGTGAGAGTGAAGTTGAGGACCAAGTAGAGAAGGAGGAGGAGGAAGAAGAGGAAGAAGAAGAAGAGGATGAGGAGGAAGACCAAACCCAATGTACAAAATGTGGCCATGATGATCATCCTGAGACCATCTTACTCTGTGACAACTGTGACGCAGGCTGGCATCTTTCCTGTCTCCGCCCACCTCTCCTTAGCGTTCCTGAGGGCGATTGGATTTGCCCCTCTTGTGAACATGTAATTACAATTATTCCTTTTTTAGTGTTGACATGATTCTTTTCAGTGTTGTGTATATATTGTATGCAATTTTGTTTGTTAATTTTGAATTTTAACTTTTATATTACTGATTAATTTTTCAGTTTAGCTTTTGTACAATAGAGAAGGCTTGTAAAGCTAAAGTTTCAAGATGCTGGATTTCCTTTATAAATTTATCTTTGGAAACTAATTCTTGTCTTCTCTCTCAGGTTCTGCTTGTCAGCAAGCTGAAGAACCTCCTAAATGAATTTGATGAGTGCCAGAAACGGGCTCACAACGAAGAGCTAAGAAGACAGAGGCTTGCCTATGTCAGTGTTTCAATGTCTAATGTCCTGCCTGAAGACAAGAAGAAAAAGAAGAAGCGGGGAGAGGATGGGGAAGAGGATGATGATGACGACGAGTCGGGATCCGAATCCGATTCAGATGTAAGACAAGACTTTATTACAGTTTATGTTTTATCACATTTTTAAATTTAATTTTCTTTATGTGTATTATGATACCATTCCATTGTTGCTATTTCTATTTCAAAAATGTAATGTTCGAGTCTCTAATCCTACTGTCTTGTATATCGTATAGGAATCTGACAGTGAGAGTGACGATGACAGTAGCTCATCAAGTGAGACTTCATCAGGATCCTCAGCACCTCTGTACACACTAAGAGCTCGCAGTTCTCGAACCTTAAGGGAACAGGTCGAGGACTTTGATGAACTGATAGATGAAGCTATTAGGGTGAGTAGTGTATATTTTTTTTTTAAAGGAATAGTTCCAATATAAGTAATAGGTAATGCCATTGATTTTCAGAATTTTATTACAGATGAGAATTTATTTGTTTTCATTGTCATTCCTCAGTGCATAAATCCAGATGCATATGCCATTTTTAAGGCAAAGGATTTCATTCATATAGAAAAGCACACCTACATTGATGTTTGTAATAAATCTCTCCACAGGATGAAATGGAGGCTGCAGCAGGAGCAGGGAATGCTGGCAGAGGGAAAGACATTGACAACATCATCCAGGCAAATGATGAAGAGATGATGGAAACGGAAGATGCAGTGGTAGAAGAAGACATGAAAGAGGAAGTGGAACAGGAGGGTAAAGAATGTGTAGATGGCCACGGAAAGTTAAAAGATGGCGGGGAAGAGGATGAAAAGGAGAATGAGGAAGACAAGCAAGATGAAGAAGACGATGGAGAAGAAACTAAAGTTAAGGAAGAAGAAGATGAGGAGGATGACGATGAGGATGTTGCTCCTAAGAGAAAGAAGGCCAAGCCAGAACCACAGGAACCAGAAGGCAGTGGCAATGATGAGGACTATCATGAAAGTGATGAGGTCAATAATGCTAAACATCTACAATTGTATTTTATATGTTGCTTCACAATGGGACTTACATAATTAGCTATTACATTATATTTTACAATCTTATTATTTGTATCTGCCTCTTTATTGATGGCTAACTGTTTCCTCCTTTTTGTTTCAACAGAATGAGGAGGATTCAGACTCAGATGATATGAAAAATGTAAGAAAACGAGGGAGGAAAACATTAAGCTTAATTGTAAAGAAGAAGCGCCGGCTGACCGACTTAGATGCTGTTGATGAAGATGATGCCAGTGATGAAGACTTCATAAATACAAGGTAAAAGAGAGAGAGTGTGTTTGTCTGTCTCTCTCTGGAATATGATACTGATTGCATTTTTCATTGATAAAACTTGTTTGTATGATTTTATGATCAAACGGCATCATGCATTCAAGACCATTACATGTTCCCAGGCAAAATTTCTCTGTTATCTTGGGATGCAAAGAACCATTTTTCAATATTATTATTATTATTTCAAAGATCCTCCCCCCCCTTATCCAAATTCAATATTTTGAATTTAACCATTGGTAAAGATACTCTACATTGCATTGCATTATTACATTTTGTTAAATTTGTTGTTCGTTATTTTTTCAAGAAACAGTCTGTAATGCATGTTTTTACTTTTACTTGTGTATTTATTGTTATTATTATTAATTATTTTTACTATTGATATTATCACCAGTGAGGAGGAGGAAGAGGAGACAGAGGAGTCAGTGGAATCATCATCATCTTTAGCAACGGAGATGGAGAGTGACGACTCAGATGTTGTTGGTTCTAAGAGAAGACGTAGCAGTAGATGGGAGAACTTGCCTCTGCGTCGCTCAGCCCGCAATCGAAGAGGTGGAGATGATTACGGTAAGTTCTTTCTTTCTTCCTTCTTCTTATTATTATTTCTTTTATTACTTATGCTGTGGAACATTATTTCATTTTGATTGGACTAGGTTGAAATGAAATAGTCTGCTGATTATATGGCAATTTATGATGTGAGTAGTGGAGGATAAGTACAATTTGTTTATGCTTCCCACCTTCTACTTTGCTTCTCTGTTTCCTGGACTTGATATGTTGCAAAATTTTATACAGGATGAAGTTTGTTATAGCCAACAAATTTTGTAATTTCATTAGCTATATATTCTTGCCAAATTAATGTATTCCTTTTTTAATGTGTCCATGTTTTCTCTCCCTCTTTCAACAAACAGATAGTGAAATGGATGAAAGAGTTTCTAAAAAGCAGAAGAATAAAAAGAAGAAGAGACGAAAACAGAGTTCTAGTGAAGAAGACGATGAGGAACTCAGTTCAGACAGTGACAGAAGCTATAGAAAGAGAAAGAAAATGTAAGTGTCATAAGTCAAGCACTTCATCAAGAGTGGCGGAAGGGGGATTTTTGTTTACACATTAATTGAATACTTCATCAATTATCAATACTGAGTTAGGTTAATTCTAACTCAGTAAGAATTCAGTTGTAGTGTCATCATACAAGCATCGAAGTAGGTGCATTGACACATCAGCTGATTGGATTATCTTGGATGCACCAGAATATACAAAAGCAAATGTTAGCAAGAAATAAGTATGATTTTACATGTTAACTTTTTAATTTCTTCATAATATTATAAAAATCAGTTTGCTAATTAGGACTTTTTATTTGAATTTTACCTAACAGAAGGAAGAGACCTCAACTAAAAACAAAAGGTCGAAAAGGTTCAAATAGAGCCAGAGGTGGGAGAAAAAATTCAAAATCCAAACAAAAACAGAAAACCAAAACTCCCGACGGAGAGGATAAAGAAAAGAAACCGAAAGTAAGTGCCAGTCTGCATTATTTGTTTAAATATGTATGTATATATATAAAGATTTATATATGAATATATTTATATATGTATTTATGTGTGTGTGTGTGTGTGTGTGTGTGTGTGCATGTGCGTATGTGCGCACACGTGCGAGTGAATGCACACAGATACACAAGCATATACTTAATCAGCTGTAGATTATCTTATGTTTAGATTTATTCTGTCAAAATGCCTGCTTCTCATATAAAAGAAAAAATAAAGTTGATACAATATATTCATGGTTGATGATAATTGCTTTATGTAAGAGAGGTAATTATATTACAATGTCATAACTGTCTTGCAGTTTTAACAGATGATTATTTGATAGAAGAATATTGAAGGCATAAAAAAATTTCAGATAAAGTACTCAAAGCCACCCAAGCCAAAAGATGAAGATCAAGAAGAAGAAAGTTTAGCCCAGCGAAGGGTGACGAGAGGACGGCAAGTCAATTACTATGATGCTCTCCTGATGTCAGATGAAACCGAAGAGGAAGAGGTGGGTAACAAGGTAGATTTTCATGATTTTGTTCATTGAAAAATGAATGAATGAGTGTATGAGATTGAGAGAGGAAAAGATTTTGTCAGAATAAAAGGGTTCACATATGTCGGCTCCCATTGCAGCTTCGCCAACCCCCACCCTACAGATCCCTACCTCTGCTTTTTTTGTTTGATTTCCTGATATATATATATGTTTCAGACATTGATTAAATATGACCTTGTTTTTTTAAATCTGTAAAAGTTTACTGAAGGTAGTTGTTGATGAGACTATCATTTATATCTTCCAGCCCCAAAAGAAATGGAGAGGAAAAGTAATGAAGGGAGAACGAGTCCCAACAGAGAGCAGTGAATATGAAGCTTCTGACGATGAAAGGATGAAACGTCGAGGAGTTAGTGGTGGTCTTGGTCGGGGCAAGGTCATGAAAGGGGAAGAAGAGGGTAAGTTTAGGCTGCCTTGTATTACAGTTCCATTGGAAGAAGTTAATGTAATAGGAAAGTTGTGCATCAATATCCTAATTCTTTTTCTTCCTCCTCCTCCTCCTCCTCTTCTTCTTCTTCTTCTTCTTTATTCTAAAATCCATTCTGTTATTTTTAGGCTTTCATTTCTTTTATAACTTCAATTCTATATTGATAATAAATGTTGTAACACAAGGTACTTGTATTTCAAGTGATCACATTTTGTAGATATATTTCATAAAGTGATTTCCCCTTTTTTAAACTTCCAGATGAAGAGAATAAGTCAAATAAGGGAAAGAAGAAAAGAGGTCGACCAAAGAAGGATGAATTGATTGGCAAGCCATCTCCGACTAGACCATCCACTATCCAACCTACACCAATTACCACCTTACCACCATCATTGGTACCCACTGCACCAACAATACCCTCTGTTCCAGCCGTTCCAGCAGTACCCTCTGTTCCAGCTGTTCCAGTTGTTCCAGTTGTTCCAGCTGTGCCATCTGTACCTGCTGCTGCCTCTCCTGTTCACCATACTCCAGAACCTGTGGCATCTGGCACCCCACCTCCTACAAACCCAGCTACTTTACAAACTAACACAGCTTTGCCAACTACCATAACAGTTTCTGCAAACATTGCTGCTGCAGCTAACATGGGAAGCAATGCAGCTCCAGTTAATTTAGGAAATAATAGTCCTGGTCATCAACAACCTTTAGGTAAATGGTCTCCTCATTTGTCTGGTGTCAGTGGTGCTCCGGGCACACCTCCTAGGTCAGGGATGGGTCCCTCGCCTGGTGCAGGAACACCACCAACCCTCCCTGGTTTGTCTGGAGCTCCTGTAACCGCTTCACCACCACCACCCTACAGATCCTCACCTCTGCCATTGACCCCTAGTGGACCAGGATTACCTCCTGGAAGCACAGCGCCTAGTAATATGCCCCCAGTTGGACCACCTACGTCAACAGTGGTTCACTCACCAGGTTATCCACCATACAGACCTTCAGAACATTTCCCAGCTCATCCAGCCTTCTCTGGATATCCTCCACCTGGCAGACATTCTCCTAATCCACATGGGGTACCATCAAGACACCCAGCACATTTACCACCTGGACATTCTCTTCCTCGCATGTCTGCTAGTGCATACGGGCCCCCACCGCACCCAAGTGGTCCAGGTCCTTATCCCCCAAGGGGTGTTCCACCTCACCCGGGCGTATTGCGAGGACCGCCACATGACTTATACAGACCACCGCCATCTGGTCACCCTGGCCATGGATCACCCAGTCATCCTGGCCATCCCCATCTTGTGATGAAATCTAGCTATCCTGGTTTAGAACCGTTACCCTATGCTGGATCCCCTGGCCCGAGTCCAGGCCCCCTTGGGCTTCACCAGGGAGCCCAGGGTTCACCAGCTCGGCAGTCACCCAGTGATGACAGCAAAGAGGAAAGCCTGTCTTCTAAAGGTCCTGGGGAATTCAGTAGTGGCTTAATGTCCTACTTTTCTAGCCAGCGTGATGATGATGTTGAGTAATGTGGATCATTTCAGCTTAGAATGGCAACTCTTCTCGGCAGTTTCATGGAGGACATGTATTTACTCCCTAATATTTTTGTATTCTCATTTTTGTAAGGTCTCGAGCAATGGCGCATATTTCATGTTTCATGTTGACTTATTCTCATTCATGATGGGTCTTGACAGCAGTAACAAAATTTATTCTGTGCATCTTACTTTCCTAATCAGATTTATGAATTTTGTTGTTTTTGGGTTGAAGCACAAATTGGGTTTCGTGCTGTTGTGGTTTTGAGACCAGACATTTTACCTGAAGTAAATTATTAGTAAAGTGCAGAGATATTTTAGATATGATTTTTTTGTGTCTCGTATGTGTTGTAGTGCTGTACATAGGAAGCTTTTTGTATTTCCTTCAAAGGATTCTGTAAAATAATGTGCAAAGTTACAAAGCTATAATAAAACTAGGAGATAATACAGACTTTCTTTGCATCTTATCCCTACAGGAAATACTAATGGTTTAGTTTTCCATATTTATTTTAAAATTAACATTTCAGTAATGAAGCATCTTATTTTTCATACACAATCAGGGTAAACGGTATAAATAAAGATGTGAAAGCTGTAAAGTAAAAAGGTAGAGTAGGCACAGTAATATGACAGGTATAAAATTAAACTGATGATATCAAAGAGTAACTGGCAACACTTAAATCTTGTAAGATATTAATTTTAGGGAAACAAAGAATTTTATAGCATTTTTTAAAGTAAGCTCTCCAAACATGGAAAATCAATATACATATAATTTTAGTTACAGTCTTATAATATACATATGTTAATACATCTACAGATAAGATTGTATGCGAAAAGTTGTGTTCAGTGGTCTGTCATGTATTTACATAAAATTAAGCTAGCAGTCTTATCAAAACAATCAGCTAACGTAAGATAACCAATTATTAAAGATTGCTTGTCGTTATTCGTTTTAAGATTGCATATTTATATTCCTATATATCTCTTCATTCTTACAGAACGATTCCCATCTGTAAAATTATTGTCGTTTATCTACTAGTACTGCTTGTCTCTGATGTATATTATTTTTGAATCATCAATGTTCAGGCTCTTACAGTATCCAACACTGGATATTTTAACAATGAAATATGCACTATTTCACCTCCAATATAATAGTTTATGTGCTGTTTATACACACACACGCATATAGATGCTATACGTCCGTATTTTCTTGAACAAGATTCCTCGGTAAACAAAATGGAGAGAGGGTGGAAGAGAGCCTAATTAAAATATGGTTCATGTTCGGTGATAGCAGTAAAGATTGAGGTAAAAGCAAATTGGAGATTTTCAGATTAAGGCTCAATTATTTTTAGTATATCAGAGAAAGCCAGAAATCAATCATATTCGTTTTCGTAAAGGGCAAGTGCATTAAACCTCCCGAAATGACTACTAAGAGCCAGCAAAATCCTTAACATTTCTCAAGGGACGTGTGTGTGAGTAGGAGAGATGTCTTTATTTTACTTGAATATGGCAGCCTTATAATAATAGTTACACAGGTTGCTACGTTCATTACCTTGGAAGATAAATGACCTCAGATAGTAGTTGTGTTCAAAGCATTGGGCGAAAAACTAAAAAGATACTAATTCTAAAGAGGAAAAATGGTACAATGTGTTACCTATCCGAGTGATACTACACCCGTCTAACAAATTTGCTTTTCCTCCGGAAGTGCCTTTGTGGTCGATCGCCCTAATGCCCTTTTGTTGCTTTCTAGAGGTACGTCGCTGTCCTCTATCCTAGCGGTGTTTCAAAGTCATTTTTTTCTGGATCTGATCTTGTATATGTGTTAGTTTTTTTATTATAAAAGTGGATAATCAAATAAACGAATCATAAACAAAAATCATACATGTATGCATATTTTTTTCAGAAGTGTTTGTATTTTTTGGCAATACATTTTCGATTTTTATAACATATCGTACCCTCTTGTCGGGAAATATTAAAATGCGAATTACACATAAACTTTTATGTCATGCAACTAAATCATTGTTTCCATTTCTGGTAAAGAGAGACAGCTGTAAGAGAAAGGGATATATCATAGTGACAAATGCATATTCGTTATAGACAGAACCTTTGAGCGAAATAACAATCGAAGTACAAAAAGTTACATATGCCTGGAACAAAGTGAAACATCATATTAAACACCTAAACATCTAAATGGAAATGAACAGTAGGTAATCAGAAATTTCTCCCGGAAACAAACTGCAGGAGTGAAATTTCAGCATTACGATAAAACGAGATGTGAGGGAGGCTGGGCCCAGTATTTTCCCTTGATCTCTTTAATCTCTTCATCGAAACCATCCTCGGAGAAGTTAGTCTTTTGATGGGGATAATGTCGTTAATATCTGTGTAAGGTATGCAGGCGACAACCCTCAATGCAAGCACAAAAAGAAAAGAAAAAAAAATCAGCTTAAAAAAAAAAAAAAAGGTTTACAAAAGAACTCCCTCACCCTACAAAGAAGTGATATCTGAAAAAAAAAAAAAAGAGAAACAAAAAAATCCTAGTTGCAGACTGAAAATGTATTACATCAGAATGTGAAGTAATTAATCTAATGATTTAAAAAAATCGAGTGATATGTTTTTCCCCCATGTTCATGCTTCATAAGCAATAGTCTGAGCATGTTATTAATTATTCCTCCCCCTTCTCTCTCTCTCCCTCACTCTCTCTCTCTCTCTCTCTCTCTCTCTCTCTCTCTCTCTCTCTCTCTCTCTCTCTCTCTCTCTCTCTCTCTCTCTCTCTCTCTCTCTCTCTCTCTCTCTCTCTCTCACTCCCCCCTCTCTCTCTCTCACTCCCCCCTCTCTCTCTCTCACTCGCTCTCTGTTTCTCTCTCTCTCTCTGTCTGTCTGTCTCTCTCTCTCTATCTATCTATCTATCTATCTCTCTGTCTGTCTCTCTCTCCCTCTCCCTCTCTCTCTCTCTCTCTCTCTCTCTCTCTCTCTCTCTCTCTCTCTCTCCCTCTCTCCCTCCTCTCTCTCTCTCTCTCCTCTCTCCCTCTCTCTCTCTCTCTCTCTCTCTCTCTCTCTCTCTCCTCTCCTCTCTCTCTCCTCTCTCTCTCTCTCTCTCTCTCTCTCTCTCTCTCTCTCTCTCTCTCTCTCTCTCTCTCTCTCTCTCTCTCTCTCTCTCTCTCTCTCTCTCTCTCTCTCTCTCTCTCTCTCTCTCTCTCTCTCTCTCTCTCTCTCTCTCTCTCTCTCTCTCTCTCTCTCTCTCTCTCTCTCTCTCTCTCTCTCTCTCTCCTCTCTCTCTCTCTCTCCTCTCTCTCTCTCTCTCTCTCTCTCCTCTCTCTCTCTCTCTCTCTCTCTCTCTCTCTCTCTCTCTCTCTCTCTCTCTCTCTCTCTCTCTCTCTCTCTCTCTCTCTCTCTCTCTCTCTCTCTCTCTCTGAATTATGTGATTTAGAGACGTGCATGCTTTATTGTTTGAATAGTATGATCAATCTTATAATAACAACTGATTTCAAACACTGTCAGACAAACATGGCAACACATTGATAAGAAAAGAACGGGCCTTGACAACAGGTATTTGACCTTGAAGACAGCGTCCTAAGGTGAGACCGCGACTTCGGATTTAAACTTAATATTCACTTGACATATCAATTAATACATAAAGATATATCATTACCTCCGAAAACATTTGAAACGCCGTGCGCAGAGAACAAGAGTTACCGAATAACCTCAAATTTCCAAAATCCACCTACAGTTGTGACCCTTGGCCCGGGGTATGGAGTGAACATGATCGAATAGCATGTACACAGGGGCGAGGAGAGTGAGCGAGCATGAGAGGCCTAACACAACTTCCTTGTATTTTTACATCTGTTGGGGGGCGTCGCGCCTCAACACTGACCAGTGGGAAGAGATATGATGCTGTTGTCATAGGGGGAGGTAAGTTCTTTTTCTACAATTCTAATGTCACGATTATTTTCTTTTGTTTTTGTCATGTGGGCACCGTAGGTCGAGTTTTGCCACAAGTCATTTGGGTAGAATGGATTAGGAATCTAGGGAATGTAGATATCGTTTTATGTGTTCTCCACTTGATGAAAATGTATGGCGTGTGTGTGCGTGTGAATACGTGCGTGCGTGCGTGAAAACGTGCGTGCATCCTCGCGAATGTGTGGTACGTGAGTATGTGCGTGCATGTGTGCGAGTGCATGTGCATATGCATATATGTTGTGTGTGCATGTGCGTGTACGTGTGCGTGTGCGTGTGCGTGTGCGTGTGCGTGTGCGTGTACGTGTACGTGTGCGTCTGCGTCTGCTTGTGTGTGTGTGGGTGTGTGCGTGCGTGCGTGCGTGCGTGCGTGCGTGCGTGTGTGTGTGTGTGTGTGCGTGTGCGTGCGCGTGCGTGCGTGCGTGCGTGCGTGCGTGCGTGCGTGTGTGTGTGTGTGTGTGTGTGTGTGTAATGATAATTATAATGATAATGATAATGATACCACAACCACAACCACTACCACTACCACTGTTATTATTACTGCTGTTACTGCTTATGTAAATCACATTAACAGTGATAATTAGTGCAACTATTATTATATTACTATCATTATTATAATTATTGTTATTACTATTGTTATTGTTATTGTTGATATTATTATTATTTTCATTATTATGAATATTACTATTATTTTTTGACAATACATATAGTAGTAAATAATGATGGCAGTAATAGTTATAATGAAAATGATAACATTTTAATGGTACCATTAATGATTATAAAGACAATAATAGTATTGATGATGATAGTGTGATAATAATGATTCTTATTTTAATGGTAATAAAAGTAATGATATG
This sequence comes from Penaeus japonicus, assembly GCF_977035675.1. Lineage (NCBI taxonomy): Eukaryota > Metazoa > Arthropoda > Malacostraca > Decapoda > Penaeidae > Penaeus > Penaeus japonicus. The sequence continues at coordinate 26,628,255 of NW_028234415.1, read as the reverse complement.
ATATTGATAGTGATAACAATTATACTAATGATGTTTGTAATCAAATCATGAGGCAGTCATGATACAAAAGTAAAAAGGAGAATTTAACAATTTAAGTATATTTCGCATTGTATTTAATTCTAGTAAATTCCTTTAACTTGTTCATAGCTTCCTTTATGATGATATTCCTAGATTCTGACAACATTAATAGAATAGAAATTCACAAAATTTAAAAGCATTAGTGATAGAATATATAGAAACAATTAAAAGTGTATAATTATTCTGATCTTCCACATTTTCCAGGCCACAATGGCCTTGTAGCTGCCTCCTACCTGGCCAAAGCAGGAAGGAGTGTCTGTGTGCTTGAGCGCCGTCACATTGTAGGAGGAGCTGCCGTGACAGAAGAGATCATCCCAGGATTTAAATTTTCTCGAGCCTCTTATGTTTTGGGTCTTCTGAGGCCGAAAGTGTATGAGGATTTAGAATTAAAGGTAGTTATAGTGTATGAATAAGAAACTGGAATAAGACAGACACTAGAGTTTTTATCTGAGAAATAAGGATAAAATTTGAGATCACAGGATTTGGCATATCTTATTTCTCCATAATTGATGAATTTAGATGGCCTTTTCTTTTCTTATCTGTAATTTTGATTTGTAATGCTTTATTATGGAAAATATTATGATAAGGAAAACTTCTCTTTCTAGCGTCATGGTTTAAAAGTGTACCCAAGAGACCCCAGTTCCTACACACCACTCCATGAGAGGGAATGGCCTACAAGTGGGGGTAGATCTCTAATCCTGGGGCCACACGAAGAGGAAAACTTCAGACAGATTGCACAGTTCTCTGAAAAAGATGCTAAGGTATGATGAAAATGGTGACTGTCATCTTATTTGAATTCAGGATTGAATTGAGGATAGGAATGGCACTAACAACAGTAATGAAACAATATCCTGTAATGATACAAGCTAATCAGTGTGTAGTATGTGCTAGTCATGTGTCTTTTTTTTTATTGAAGAAAGAAAGTTAGTTTTACATGGAAAACTATCTTTCTTTCAGATTAATAAGTTTTGTTTTTGATAAATAATTTTGCAATGAATTATTATTTTAGTATTTCAAGCTTTTTTATTCAATCCATTTTTGTTGTGCTTTTATTACATTATATTATACACATAGGTTGTAAGTTATAATTTTAACAAGATGCCTACTCTTGAATGTAAAATGTAAGAAATATCTTTTTAGGTTTATCCTTGATTCATTCATAATTTATAGCCACACAGTATAAAATAGTATGATGAAGCAATAATCTAATCATTGTGTTAATTTCACAGGCTCTTCCACAGCTAGAGTCTATACTAAATAAGTGTGCAGAGGCTATAGCTCCACTTCTTGACAGTGTGGCACCAGATGTCAAAAGCTTTTACTCCTCTGGAATCTTGAACAAAATAAGGCATATTCCTAATTATATGCCTCTCATAAAGACTGGTAAAGATAAGAAGCTCTTATTTCTCATGTAATAAAAATGAAAAAAAAAAATATATTGAAGGTATCAATTCACAATGGTTAATGATTGCTTTACAGAAAGATTGTGTGAACTTGTGAGATTTAAAGGAAACATAAAATCAACATGTTTTAGATTATTGGAAATATATTAACCATCCACTAAATTTATCAAGTTTCTAGATTTTGTAGTTTTATACATTATATCTATTTTTAAAAATGGGGATGAAGTATTTAAAACTAAATGCAATACATGGCATGGAATGATAATATACAGATCTTGAAGGAACCCTTCATGTTCAGGATAACTCTGTGACAGCAGATGGTACCTATACATGCCATGTCAAGGGGAAAAATATTGTTCCTGCACTTCTAATTGCACTTGATATTTTACCCATTAATTTTGATAAGTATTGTTGAGGTGCAGTGATAGGGAATTCTGGAATTCAAACAAACAATCTAATTGTGATATTTCTGACAGCATGGGAGATACGAATTATATTCAGATTATCTATGGTAATTGCCTGGCTAGCTGCAATCATTGTTATGACATGCAAAGGTTTTTTTTTTTTTTAATTATTTCTGAATATGGGTTTCTTTCAATTGCAGTAAAAAAATATTTGTTGTATGGTACAGGCTCATTGGTATGCCTCATGGCCTACCTTTACCATCTAAAATTTCATACTACTGTTAGTTTGCATCAGAAAGTTTTATTTTTTATTTTTTTAAATACTATAAAAAAGAAAAAGAAAAAAAAGAAAGGTTACTTGAATGCTGATTGTAGAATTACCTAATATACGAGTAGATATGAATGACTTAATAAAGAAGTCAGTTGAAGATATATTATTATTATTAGAATAACCTATATGAAAACCTAAAAAAAGACCCCAAAACAGATCCCATATCATTAATACCAATAAAAATATTTCCCCATCATTGAAATACAAATATTTACTTCCATTTCTTTCCTCAGCTTCTACTTTGGGAAAAGATATCCCTCAGTTGTATGAACTGATGACTGCCCCAGCTATTAAGGTTCTTGATCGTTGGCTGGAGTCTGAACCACTGAAAGCAACTCTAGCCACAGACAGTGTTATAGGCGCCATGATTAGTCCCAACACCCCGGGCAGTGGGTACGGAGATGTGTTTACCGTCATACGTAAACAAACTATAATTTCTTATTTATATATATCTTACATTTGCATGAGAAATCATTTTAATGTGCAGGCAAAGCAAAAACAAAGTATATAGATTATTCACCAGGCTTTCCCCAAAAAGGCTGTGTCTATTTTGTCCTTTTTTTCTTTTCTTAAAGATATGTTTTACTCCATCATGTAATGGCCCAAGTGGCTGGGGTGAGGGGTGCCTGGGGCTACCCCGAAGGAGGCATGGGTGGTGTTACGCAGGCTATGGCCAGGGCAGCACAAGAAGCCGGAGTCGATATATTCACCAATCAGGTAAGAATTCAGGGTGCTACATTTAGAAAAAGTGTACCAAGTTTTATATGAAAATAAAAGAATTAATAAAGAGACAGTATATTGCTAGTTTAATTGAAGGAAGTACAGTGAGGTTTCTAAAACTTACTACTCAATAACTTGACAGACTTTCAACTCTGGAGGATTAATTTAAAGTAAATTTTGTATGCATATGATAACATTAATCATTATATTTCCCAAATGCATTATTGTAAGTAAAAAAATATACCTTTCTTGTACTTATTATGTGATCTGTATGTTGTTAACTGTACTACAATTTTTAATATTTTACAGCCTGTAAAATCGGTTCTTCTTGGAGACAACAGAGAAGTAGTTGGTGTAGAGACAGAAGATGGAATGAAAATAGATGCCAAAACAGTTCTCTCCAATGCCACTGCCCATGTCACATTTCTAAAACTGCTTCCTGAAGGTTCATTACCAAAAGATTTTGAAGCATCAATAAAAGGCATCGACTACACTTCTCCAGTCTGTAAACTTAATGGTAAGACTTGTTAAGAGTTCTTATTCTAGATTTAGTTTCTTCTAATAATTGAATTTCTCATGTAATTTTATAACTATTTACTAATTCATGAATATGTCTTAAAACAGTAAAAAAATTATTCAGCATTTTTTTCTGGTACTAGACAAGTAATTAACATATAATAAATTCACCTCTAATAAAGATTTATTTTTTCTTTAAAAGAAAATCAAAAGTGATACAAAAAGAATTAATATAGATGCCAGACTTATAATTTTCCCCATTTGCAGTTGCCCTGAAATCTCTTCCAAATTTCAAGGCAAATCCCAGTACAAATCAGAATACTGTGATGCCACACCATCGCTGCACCATTCATCTGAACTGTGAGAAAACAGAGCTGCTGGATGAGGCCTACCTACAGGCAAAAGCAGGACTCATACCTGACAAGTAAGCACTTATGAAGAAAACATTCAATTTTTTTTTCCAGAAAAAGTAAATAGTGTTTGAAAGAAACCATCGTTCTAGTGCTTGGTACTTACACCTAGTCCAGTCATCATTAAATTGTCTACTGATCCCTACTAGCAAATGACCAGACAGTCTGTTTCAGAACTCCACAGTGTTTAAAGTCTAGCATTTCTTGATAGTAGTGACATTTGAAGTTTTTAAATATATATAGTTATATTTGAGAAAAGATGAAGAAACAAGAAAGTAATTTGAAGGTATTTTATCCCAACACATCCTGTCTTGTAGGCCAATGATAGAGATGACTCTGCCTAGCAGCTGTGATCCTACTTTGGCTCCTCCCGGATGCCATGTAGCACTGTTCTTCACACAGTATGTCCCTTACACCCGGGCTGATGGGAAGCCCTGGAATGAGGAGACCAAGGAAGAGTATGCAAAAAAGGTAGACATAAATTTGTATTAGTTGAAAAAATGGGGTTAAGGTGATTATTATACTTTTTAAATTTCCTAAATGGGATTAATCTAACAATGTATACAAAAATGGTGAAAATTTAGTATGAACAGGTATGAAAGTATGGTTTATGGAATTTTTAAGATTTAATCTGCAATCATTAAATGATATGATCATGCTCCATTACTAACAAACCTTTGTATTACCATACAGATTTTCAGTGTAGTTGAGGAATATGCACCAGGTTTCATAGAGAGCATTGTTGGTTATGAGGTATTGCCACCACCAGAGCTAGAGAGAATCTTTGGCCTTACAGGAGGGGTGAGTATGACTATGAAAGTATTGACAGCATCTTTTTTATGCAAATATACAATTTCATGATACAGGCTTAGTCACTCTCAGACTATAAGACAAGGAATTGTTAATAGATTTTATTAGAAACATATAAACATCAAATGTACTTTCTTTTCAGAACATATTTCATGGGTCAATGTCATTAGATCAGCTGTTTATATCTCGCCCCTCGCCAGCACAGCCAGGCCCTTTCACCCCAATCCCAGGCCTGTTTCTGTGTGGATCAGGAGCTCATCCAGGAGGTGGGGTAATGGCTGCTCCAGGACGCCTGGCTGCACTATCTGCCTTGCAGTGAGATTTGTGACTTGAAATCCAGTGCCATTAGTTTGTTGATTTACTTTATGTAGATCACAGAGCATAATTGGGAGATAAAAACATTTAAGTAGCAAAGTAGTTTATATTCTGTTCCATTAATGGTAATGTTACAGTACCTATATTAATCTAAGAATGCCATAAAATAAATGATTATATTTTTTCAGACAGATCTATATATTTTATAGTACTGTACATGATAATATACGACTGATATTGCTCAATTATAATGTACCAATAAAAAGGATTCATAATTTTCAGTAGCACTGTGTTTTTGTATCTTATGTTTTTATTTAGAGTCGCAAGAGGATCTGTACATACAACATAAATCTTTTTATTTAGAATCACAGGAGGATCTATACATAACAAACAAGTAAAAGGACCGAGCACCACAGTTTTGCAGTGTTACAATTAACCATTTTTGATCATCAATTTATGTTAGATTGACAGGTCTGCTTATAATATGCGTTGAAAAATACTGTTCATTCAACTTTTTTATGTGGATCAAATATTAGCTTAAAAGACAATGATTAATTACCTAAGCATGGAAAATACTACTTAAGAGTTATTCTAAACATTAGATCTTAGGAAATAGAAAGGATACAGGGAAGATGTTCCCCTAATTAGGAAAATATAGGGAAATAGGGAAATACAGGGAGACTAATGAAAAGTAAAAATTATATTTCCCATAAATAAGCCCACAATGTTTATCCTTACAACAGTAAAATAAAATGTAAACATTCATCAGAAACTGAAGACCAATCTTGAATAATCTTCAATCTAAGCCCTTATAAGCTGAACAATATCCTTTTATGTTATTTTGTGGTCCTTACAGTTTCAAATTTCACAGCATTCATGAAATTAACTGAGTTGCCCAAATATATTCAAATGTCTTGTGATTTAATATACTTTCTTTGTCATGTTGTACTTAACCCTGAATTTATAAACCGGTTATTTTTTATAAGAAATTATATAATTATGATATTATATAAGAAATCAGTAACAGGGGAATTAAAAGTCAAGCAACAAAATTATCTTTATTACAATGAAACACTCCTTTCATTTATAAATTCCTTAGAATGTATCTTACAAAAAGAAAGAGCGAAACAAAAAACAAAAAACAGAGTAAGGCAAACTGTCTGTTCAACAGTTAATACCAAATATTACTTTGGATTAAGGAAGTGAATCTACCTATTGGACTAAAAGCAAACTATTATGAAGCTGGGTGATGATCTTCCTTCATCCTAGGACAGAAGTGACCAAGATGCCAAGTGGTATGTTAATAAATTCCTACTGTTATTATATTATTATTATTTGTTCATTTATCTATTTATTTATATATATATATTTTTTTTATAAATGACTAAGACATACAAATATGGGAGCTCTAATCTCTCAAGTACATTTTGTCCCTCTAGTTAGTTATGATTTACTTCCGATATTAAACCCATTATATTGGATTCAATATCTTTTATGGTGCTCTCATAATATTACATTATTGATGAAATCAGGAACTATAAAAATTATGATGTCAAGTAATAAGAAAAGCATTATTATCATTATGTTTACATAGTAAAGGCAAAAAAAACATGATTTATTTTTAGACGAATCATGAAAATATACAGGATTACTATATGAAAGGAGTATTATCAAATTTCTTATTTGATTTTATGTGCATAGATTTATTATACTTTTTTCACTCTATCATGATTTTAATTTTATATTGAGACATACCTGGTATAGACTAACAGGAAAGACAGTAATTTATGAAACATTTCAAAGAGCTTGTTTCCTTCTCAGGAATAAAATAACATTTTAGAATCATAATGGGATTATTTTTCAATATTGTATTTGTAATAATTAAAACATTACACCTAGTTAACCAAAGGAACCTTTTCATAGGAACCCAACAGTCCTCAGTACAGTATAACTAGCCAAGAAATACTGGATAGTAATGACCTGTTCACAATATTATCCATTTCCAAAAGGGATAAAATCTGAAAGATGTAGGATAAAGGTCAAAGATACCAAGATTTGTTTAAAGGACTTTGGGGCATCCCTACTTCTTCTAGGGAAAGGGTTTAGTTTTAAGTCTCAGGCAGGTGGTACCAGTTCGTTTCCAGTCAGCATTATTCAATCACAGATATAAATAGCACCATGTGATATCACAAATACTTGAATATAATTTATGATCAGTAAATAGAGTCAGTTATTAATACTACAGTATTGTGCATTAAGTTTTGATGATATTATGCTCCAATAAAATTGAAATATTTTTATAGTAACTGAAACTATTTTTGGGGTTAACTCTGTTCATATGTATATATGCATGTGTGTGTGTACATATATATATATATATATATATATATATATATATATATATATATATATATATATATATATATATATATATATATATATATATAAATATTTCTTTGCATGGCTTTGTGTATGCATTATGGACATTGTAAATAAGTATGTGTATGTGTATATGTATGTGTATGTATTGTTGTGTATGCTCACAAAAACACATAATGCATATAATATATGCATATAAGTAAATGCAAGCACACTGCTGCCATGAACAGTATATACACTATGATTTTCTATTTCTTTTAACATATAATGCAATCTGTCTATATAATCAAATAATGTAATTTTACTAATCATTATTACTGTAGCTGCCTCAACATGCCATCTGTTAAAATGTTAACTTACAACAATGAAAAATATGTAACAAAACCCTTTTAGAAGTGAAATAGCCTTTACAATTTATTACTACATTTCTCAACTCTGATTTTGAGTACTAACTGTAGGAATATAGGGTCTTATTATTTATAACATAGTAGGCCAAAGATAGAAAAAAATGTAAATATATGTGTTCAAAATTCCAGTGACAGAATAGATCATTTATACCCATTCACTTTTCTTGTGATATTTTTATGTCATGGTACTACCAAATGCCATATACTCCCTCCATTTGTATAAAGATTATAAGCTTATTTTTGTGCAAACAAACTTGTGGGCAAGAAGAAGCCCTCTGCAATTATACACTTGTCATGGAATCAGTTGTCTGGAAAAATGGCAAAAGTTTTGTGCATAACCATGTTAATCTGAAGGGTGAAAAATGTAGAATTTTATACAGTTGACAAAAATGATTAAACAGTTTTCTATCTGTTTTTTTTTTTTTTTTATACTGCACACCTGTGCATTATCAGAGGAGGGATAGACATAAATCAGATGAAAGAAATTTAAAAAGTCACTGAACATACCTAAAACAGACAATACTGAAAGAATAATATTGACATATCTTTTGACATGAATAAAAGATGTAAAGTAAGTCTATTAAGCAAAAGCTTACACAATGGGGAATGAGATCACAAAAAAATATGATCATTTCAAATATTGTCTAAAATATGTAATACAATCAAGTTTAGTTTTAAATAACACTAAAGGAAATTCTCTGTTCTACTGGTTTATGTAAAGAAACAATGCAAGATAATACTAGGTTTGTTTGAAAAAAAAAAAACAGTTTTCTGAAAAACAACTTCAGGAATGGAAAAATACAAATAATGTTGCCATTGCATAATGGTCTACTAAAATAAATACAGGTATTCCTAGGTGAAGATGGCATTTATGAAACAGTATTTCCCAATTCATCAAAATATATGATGAAGCTTTAGCACATACATTATCTAAAACTAATACTTCCTATGGCCAAATTCCAAAGGAAATTTGTTTAGAAAACATTGGCAAGAAAAATCTTTTTGCATGAATAAATTCATATAGGAAAGGAGACAATATATATAACTTTCTCACTTTTCAAACAAACATGCAATTATTGGAAGTTTCTCATTCTAAGTAAAGATTTAGCAAAAAACTGAAGTGAAAGCATTACACTGAAATATTAAGAGAAAAGAGAAAAAATAACATACAAATGCTTGATATAATAAAACAGCAGGTACCTACTTATAATTCATGTGACAATTTAATTCCAATTAAACACTGTATAGGGGGAAATGTATATTAGACCTAACAGAACCCTAGTCTTCAATGTGATGATCAATTCTTGCATTTTCATAAATCTTGACAGGTAAATCAAACTGCATATCTTTCTCCAGATAACTAAACTGCTAAGCTACTGGTAACATCATTTTAAGAGCAATCCAAAAAATATCTATTATTACAGCAAGCATATACTAATAACTATTATGCTGAGCATAAACTCACTGGACTTTTTATTTTTTTTTAGAACACAACAAAAAGAAAGCTTATTTCTTTTCCTGGAGGATTCCCACAAGGTCAGAGAGTGCAGTCTTTGTTTTATGTAACACCACAACTTGGCCTGCTAGTCCATCTTGCACAGATCCAATCACATATTCCATTTCTACTTCAGTGATGCCTTCTGGATAGGAAAGCAACTGGTCATTGCTTTCACACAATTTTTCAAGGGGGGCAGCCATCAAACTGCGGCCTTTACCCTGACGCCACAGAGGAATAAGTTTAAATTCCTCATGAGGGAGTTCTGGTAACATTGGTGTAGTAACTCGGCTGCTGCAGATGCTCCAGCTCTCCATATCCACACTTCTCGCAGATGATCCCTCTCTCTCATGGGATTCCATGGACTTAAATTCATTACAAATATCTGGAGTCCTTAGTGATCTATGTCCTAACCTTGGAGAGCCAGGGATGAGAGGTGTACCACTAGGGGTGACACTCCCATCTCTGCTCATGCCAGGCCCACCTTTTCTTAGTCTTGGGCGGAAATGCCACAAGTGATCAACATGGGAGTCGAGTTTTGAAGAGCCACCCATGTGCACATTGAGAGTGGGACATTGCACCAGGCACCCACAGATGATCCCCCAGTGTGCCTTGTGACCGCCCCGGAGCCCTGGCATATGATTACGCTCTGCATCATAACTTTGGTTTGGTTAAGAAAAATAATGGTAGAATAAATGTGATAGATTCTGAAGCAAAATTATATATTTCTATATGGCAGTAAATAAAGTCATGGGTATTTTATCAGGTTTGCTTGTATCTTAACGTGAATAATCCTTCAAAAATATATCATACTGAACTGAACCAGTGCATAATGGTATTAATGAAAGATAAAATATCTGATTATAACTATAACCATAGATGCTTTCATCTGTTTGTAATAATCAAGTGATACTTTCAGGATGATTACTGGTTTTGCATATTTCTTGCCCATTAATAACTAACATTACATTAGTGAACTACCCCCCTCATGAAACTATGAAAAAAAAACTCAATATAAAATTTTAAACTATACTACATCAAAAACAAATAACCTAAAAATGATTTGCAAAAAAGTTTTATGAAACTAATATATCAGGCCATACTTTTCTTTACAACCTTACCTTACCTTTTCCCAATCCTGAAACTACAAAATTCAATTATTAAACCTGTGCTATAAAAGGATACGGCACTAAAATCAAGTCTCCCTTCATCAAGAGTTCAAGTAGTGTTCTCGGGTCACACAAAACATCTCTTCTGATAGTAGCCTCCATCCCAGAAATTCCTTCTGCCAACCTAACCATGGCCTCTGAACTAAACATCTCTCCATGCTTGGTAAAACCTCTTCTCCTGGCCTCTTTCAGCAAGTCAGTAACATCCACAGTCTCAGGAAAGACTTGTGATGCCATACTAAGGGCCACTAAACCACATCTGGGAAGACAAAATCACAAGTAAGCAGTTGTCATATAATTCTACTTAAATGAGTAACTGTACCCCATCTGTCTACTTCATGATAAATATTCATTAGAAATATTTTGCAAAAAATGAAAATTAATGGAAAGTATTTACAGTAAAAGCCTCCATAATCCTAGATTTTGATTAAAAAAAAAAAAAAAAAATCATCATACTTACTGGGGTCCCTGCTGGATACTTGGCCGTAGCTGGGTATAGACTGACAGTGTTTCTGTTTCCTCGTCCAAAATTCCCCAGTCCTTAACATTTACAAAGACTTTTCTTATCTCTTCTTCTGGTGAGGGGAGTGGTAAATCACTTCGGTTGATGACAACCTTGCCATATGGCGAGATTGACATGAGAGAGGATTTAGGAAAGCCAGTTTTAGGAGATGGTAAGCTAAAAGTAGGTGGTGGAGGTGGAGGTGTATACTGGGATTTAGCATCTGATGATGTAGATGAAGGTACTGGTGGTGGCACAGGGGGGACTGAAGGAGCTGGAGACATCACATTAGATGTAAGCATGGATGAAGATGAAACAGCTAATGCTTCTGTTGCAGGTTGTGCTGGTGGAGGTGGAGGCATGCTGGGGGTTTCTTTGGAACTTTCAGTCGAATCTGAAGTAGAAATACTTACTTGGTTAGAGAATGCCCTATGGTTATCCATATGAGGTGTGGGAGATTCTGAATGAGGTAAAATTTTAGGGGGAGGTGGAAGTGGTGGAGTTGTCATTATATTTCTTGGAGGTGGAGGAGGAGGAGGTGGAGCAAGGAGGGGGGCAGAAACTGTTATATCAGCAGGAGGTGGAGGGAGAGGGGGTTCCAACTCACATTGGGAACCTACTGGAGGGGGAGGTGGTAGGGGTGGCTCTTCTTCAGCCTCTTCTTCAGGGGGTGGTGGAAGAGCTGGCGGCTTATCTTCTGAGGAACACACTTCAGTTTTCACGTCCAACTGTGAACTGGAACAGGTGGATGAGATTGTGATGGCCTGAGTATTGGTTTGTTCAGCTCTGTTTGATGTTCTTGAATCTGCTTCACATTCAATCAAAGAGGGTGTGGTAGCTTTTGTGTTGTTGGAAGTTACTGGAGAACATGTTTCTGAGTTTCTAGATGATGCTGAGGGTTGAGGTGTAGATGGTGATGAGGTCTCCTCAGGAACAGGAGTTAGTTTTAGTGTTGGACTAGAAGGAGTGTTTAGAGATGATATTGGGGGCGGTGGAAGTGGAGGAAAGTCAATCCATTCACTCTTAGCAGCTGGAGTATGGATGGCTGATCTGGGAGGTGGAGGTGGAGGAGACTTGCGTATTGATGTAGATCGGGGTGGAGCTGGTGGGGGACTATGTCTTCTGAGTGATGTCTGGGGTGGATTGATTGGAATCAGCATATACTGCCTAGGGGGTGGCAATGGGGCACTCATGCCTGGCTTGGGGGTGTTGACACAGGATCGAGGGGGAGGCTGAGGGGGAGTCTTGGCGTAGGACACTGGCGAAGGTTCAACAACATCTTCCAGGATGCTGTGAAGGGGGGAAGAAGAAGACAATAAGGTGTGGGAACCATTAGTTGGAGTTTGTGAAGCACTGACTGACCTACTTTCTTTAAGTGAACCCTGACCATCAAGTTTATTTTCATGACTAGATTGTGGTAAAACTTGCTTGTCTGAACTAACTGTTGGTATACTATTATCATGATTACACTCTGGTTCTACCCTTTCCCCATTTTCATCTTTTCTCTCATCAATACCAAAATCATGCACTAGACTTTCTCCCTGATCTGCAGTGATGGATGTTTCAATGACAGTGCCAGCAGCGTGTTGTGTGGGCGATTCAGGGAGAGTGACTGAGGCAGGTGTGGCATTCTGAACATTACAGACATTCACTGGCACATCATTAGTTTGACTATCACTTTTGACAGAACATGGGGGAGATGGGAGTGTACTTGACTGTGAAACTGACTCTACATGAGCTGAAGGTTGAGCACTCTCACTCTGTGGGAGTGGATCTACAAAGGAACTCTCAGGGCTTTTGTCTCCACTGGATATAACAGGCTGCTCTGACACTTGTGGACTAGTACTTTCCACCTGTTTTTCGTCTGTAGGTTCAACGGATGTTTGAGTTTTTACATCCTCTTTTGTGTTATTGTTAAGAACATCAGCAGTGTGAGATGAATCTGCATCTTTTCTACCATTTTGTTCTATGTGTTGGCTCGTTCCACTATGATTTTCCTGAGATTGGTTATTTTCTATCAGATTTTTCTTCTTTTCATTTGAATTTTCTTTGGCATTCAAGTCACCAGAATCCTCTACAATTTTGTTTGACCCATTTGAAGAAGAGAGAGATATCCTTTCTGAACTTTGGAGTGTATCCTGTTGATTACTTGTTGGAGTCGGTAAATCTGCACATAAATTTTGCAAGTTTCCAACAGTGTTATTCAATAACTGCAGAGCATCTTCAGATTTTCCAGAAAGTGTTATAGGTGATGGGGGCTTCCCTGATGAGTCATCTTGGCAACTTTTGGCACTCACAGGTGATGGTGTTCTTCCTGGTGTCACTCTACTGCCACGATTGGTTTCAATGTGTGGTGGAGAGACAGGAGCTGTTTTTGACTGGGGTGATAATGGGGGCACTATAAGCTGCATGTCATGGCTGGGAGTCGGGCTCCTGGAATGGGGAAAAGATGGAAGAGGTTGTCTCCTTCTTCTGGAGTTTGGAGATTTTGGTGGAGTGCCAGAGGGTGCTCTCTCTGAACCTTGGAAAGCCTCTGAAACTGAGCCTGTGATCGTGGGGATTACTGGACTTGTTTGAATGCCATTTTTGGAAGAGTTTGCCATTCTTTCGGAGTTCCCTTTGTCAGTTAGATCGTTGCTACTGACTGTCTGTTTTTCACTATTCTGTGCCACAGTGGTTGATTTGACTTCGCAATCAGGCCTTGCATTATCCTCCTTAGCATCACTCATATCCCCGGAACTATCCTCTCTCAGTTTCAAAGAAATCTCTTCTGCTTTATCTTCTTTTTCCTCTGCTGATTTCTCTGTCTCTTCCTTCATTGCTTCACTGACATCTCTCTCTTGATCTATTTTTTCATCATCTTTCATTGTTTGTTTTTCCTCTAAAGTACTCATATCAGGATTTTCATCAGATTTGACTTCAATATTTTCTTTATCATCTGAAATTTGAATATCATCATCATTTTCCTTATCTTTAGTCATATCAGGATTTTCATCAGATTTGACTTCAATATTTTCTTTATCATCTGAAATTTGAATATCATCATCCTTTTCCTCATCTTTAGTCTCAATTCCCTGAGCTTCTTCACTCTTTGAATTTTCAAAATCTTGTTCTGATTTATCATTTGACTGTTCTTTCAACAGAGTATTCAATTCATTTCCCTTTTCTCCCAAGTCTTCATGATTGAGTTTCAGATCACTTACCACTTCCGTTCCAGAATCTTTGATATCAGAATCTGCCTGTACAGAGCCACCACCCGCTGATGTGGCGTCCAAACTTTCTTTACAGTTGTTACCCTCCTTTTCTTCAGTGGCTGAATTTTCCTGTCCACCTCTCTTAATCTCTTCTTCAATCCTTGATTCGGTTTCTTCTTGCCTTATCGCCTGTTCATTTAGTTCTTCCTTTGTGCTTTGTTCTTGAGTTTTACATCCCTTGGCGTCAGAAGCACCGTCAGCATTCTCACTTTCTTTCTCATCGGGACAATCCTGCTTTTCTAGCCTCTGTCCTCCTTCAGCTTCACACGACTGCTCGCCACTCCCTGTTGTAGTTTCCCCCTGTTCCACAAGGTCAATGGATGGCTGGGAGTCCTTATCTCCATCTCCTTTTTCAATCTCTGATACCTGTGACATCACAGAACTGCCCTGGGTTGATGTAGAGTTCGTGTGAGGTTCAGAGGATTGTGATGTCACTAACCTTCTTTCCGTATTGGTGACCTTGTGTTCAGGACGATGTTGAGATGACGTCATTGTTCTTGCTGAGGGGACAGTGAAGTTTGAAGAATGAGGGGACGGATAGAGAGAAGATGGACAGACAGGATATTGAGAGCCTGACGACAAAGTGCCCTCGCTGCTCACCAGAGAGCTTTCAGATAGGAAGGGAGTAGATGACTTGGAGTCCAAAAAAGGAGAAAGCGAGCTAGGTCTTGAGGTTAGCGTCTCTGTGGGTATAGGTGATGGTATTGGGGTTGTAGTTGGGTTAGTTGACAAAGGAGTAAGGTAGTCATTGGGGACTGGTGTTATGGTACAAGACTCTGTAAAAGCCGGAGATGCTGTAGCTGAAGCCATTGTACTGTCAGCAGTTGCGTAGGCAGTATCTGAAACTCCTGGGGATGAAGAGAGTATGTAGGCATCTGTAGTGATAGCTGTGGTGAAGGTCGTGACACTGCATGTGTCCGCATCCAACGCCAATGAATCAAATTCCCCCGTCGGTGACAAGGTATCGGCTGCAAGGGAATCAAAGTCAGCAGAAATGGTGTCACTGTCAGTGGGGAGAGAAAACAATGACGGAGGCTCAGTGGAAAATGGAGATGACATCTGTGCCATTTCTGTGGTGGTAGTGTTGGCTGTGCTGGGGAAGACCAGGGTGTCCAGATCTGACCTCTCTGTTATCACATCATTTCGGGCTGAAAGGGAATCGTCATCTTCGTTTCCTTGCGATACTTCTTCGCTCGTTGATTTGGGCAAAGGGGACAATGCATCATCTGAGGTTGCAGTTCCAGATAAAACATCTTGGCTTGTCTCTGACATGTGGGTACTTGTGTCCATGCCGTCAGGAACAAGAGGCAGGGTCAAGTCAACAGGCGTAGAGGACATAGACCCTATTGTCTCAGAGAGCTGTGGTGTGGCCTCAGGTGTTTCCATATCGAGGGTGGAATCTTTGCTATTATCATAAAAGTTTGATGCAAAGGTCACATCACTGGAGGGCGGCGTCATGGTGATATCGTCCGTGAACTCAAGCGACGAAGAAGTGGGGACCGGCGAGACTCTGAGGGCGTGAGGGGGTAGCGGGGAGAGGCCAGACTCGGGAGTGAGAAGCATAGTGGCCGTGAGAGTAGAGGAGGACACCAGGCTCGAGGCTGGACGGCCGTCAACGGAATCCTCGGTCACGTTCTTGCCAGGGTATGCCGTGCTGGTCTCCCCTCTGGTCTTCGACTCCTCCCCAGACGCTTCACAGGACGACTCCGGAGACCCTGCACTGGTGGTAATCTCCGATGTTGCAGCGGTAGCATCTGCGGCGGGAGTGTCTGTGTGTGTTGTTGCAGCCAAGTTTTCCTTTGACGCCTGTCGCACGGGCGGCGTTGGAGGAGGGGGAGGGCTAGGTCGGGGGGGAGGGCCACTTCGAGGGGGAGGCGGGACAGGAGGTGGAGCTTGTCGGAACGATTGCTGTTTCGCCGCTGACGCAAATTCTGGAGGGAGCTGAGGGTCGTACTCTGACTTCACCTCTGGCGAGGGTGGGTCATACGAGCATATGTACATCGGGGGCGGCGGGGGCGGCAGATCCATCATGAGGTGGGCCGGGGGAGGGGGAGGTAGGTCCTCCGGTGAGAGCTCGGGGAACAGGTACGACGGGGGAGGAGGGGGGGGAGGCGGGGAGGAGGAAAGGGTATAGAAGTCTGGTGGCGGAGGAAGGTCAGGCGGGGGTGGAGATGCAACGGAACAGAAATCAACAGGTGGAGGGGGAGGTGGGGGAGGAGAGGAGGAGGGGGGCGGGGGTGGAGGGCTCGACGCTGGTGGGGGTTGAGGCGGGTCTGCCGGAGAGGGCAGCGTTGCCGGAGAGGCCTGAACGCTCGTCATGGCAGAGGAAGAAGAGGAAGTACTAGACCGAACGACGTCGGAAGACTGGACAGTGTCTGGAGTCTGAG
>NW_028234415.1:26604175-26606675 GCF_977035675.1 Penaeus japonicus | reverse complement strand
GGCTGCATGACGGTAGATAGCGTCACGACTAATATTTTGTCCTGTAATGGTACACTATCTGTTTCCACAAACATTAACGCAGAAAAATATTTATATCTTTTCACTTCATCCGCATCAGTCGACTTAATTGGGATCTCCTATACTTATAACTGTTGACTGATCTCCACTGATGGCTAATCATTCATAATTTAAATAAACTAGATTTTTGTTTTACTTACATGCCTCACAGCCATAGAAGCCACTAGCATTAACTCACGAAGGACACTAGACTTTCAAGTTTAAATTAACTTGTTAAATAAGATACTTAGAATCTCTCTCTCTCTCTCTCTCTCTCTCTCTCTCTCTCTCTCTCTCTCTCTCTCTCTCTCTCTCTCTCTCTCTCTCTCTCTCTCTCTCGACCGGACCTGTTATTGGCAGGTTACGAGAGAAGCGGAGGACATGAAGATTACGCAATTCTTTTATACGAAGACTGTGAATCTACAGTCGCCTTAGTATATGTTCCAGTTTACAGAGCAACTCGCTCGCTCACTGAACACCGGCCAGGAAGCGAGGAGAAAATGCAGTAAGTTTGACCTTGTATAGATGTCGAACGGCCACATTTTCCAGTGAGTCCTTCGTATCCGGCCATCACGTGTCATTGCATGCAAATATTTACTTCTGGAGAAATACTACCCGGGTAGCTATTATTGTACTTAATGGCGTAATAAATCCTCAATTAACTAGCTGTTTAACCGATGAAGTGGAAAACATATCAACCTCGAGGGAGTTTCTTCCTTCTTGTAGACAGTCATTCATAAACATCAGTGCCGCTTAATGATGCCGGAACACATCATGGCGTCGGGGCATGGCAACAGGCCGCTTTCCTTGGGTTCTTATGACTGCAGGTTTACAGGCTTGTGTTTTTTTAACACCAGCTGTGAGAGGGAGTTTACCCTAAAGAAAATGATTATGAGTTTCGTTGCCGACGTGTGCCATGTCTGAAAGCCTTCTGGGGAACGAGTCTGCGAGGGCGTGGAAACGAGGTGAAAGGTGATGGGACGAGAAAACCAATCAAGGCAGACTGTATACATAACGTGGAGAGGTTGAGAAACAGACGGCCGAATCGAAGAAGGAGGCGAGGTCTGTAGGGAAGGGCTTGAGGCGTGGACGAGGGAAAGGGGGAAACGCGGAGGAATCGCGAGCCAAGGTGTGCGGCCGAAAGTCTGTAAATATTTGGACGGGAAACATGACGAGGCGTACACAGAACCCGTTCGCCACAGGTTATTTCAGCGAACAATGACTGTTCTTAATGACCATGACTGATTTTAATAGCCCTCTATTTCATTACTGCAACCTTCATTTCGCCAAATGGTCCTCGACTTCAAAGTGTATTACTTTAAGCGTCAGAGAATAAGATCTTCTATCAGAGAGTCAAACCTTTTGTCACTTGACATACATGAGATCATAGCACGAGTATACTATCGTCTAAATTCAAAAAGTTGAAATACGTAATCGCGCATAGTGACCAAATGATGACAGACGGCATGCTGTAAACTCACAATAACTAAAACTAAAACATAGTAAAAACAAAACGAAGGAACCGCCACCGCCATTACGAGCGCCGAACTTTCCGCAGCAACCTGCGGGGCGAGATAAGGAAGCCACACAAGAATGTGCCACAAAGAGGAACTCAACTCACTAAGGACCGCAGGCGATGACAGCGGCGTGGCCCGAGGGAACTGCCACCGAGGGCTAAATGTGTGAGGAGGCGCTGACATGAGCAAAAAGACGGAGGTGGGCTACGCTTACGACATCTCCAGCATACACAATATTGGGCAGGAAAGATATTAACCCCGTGTGAGGACCACTACTGCATGTTGGCGACACGTTACGTGCATGAAAGGTAGTAAAGAGAGCATGGGCCTGAAAGCGAAAAAAACACTGAACTGTTGCGAGACCATCTGTGAAAAAAGGTTCGTTCTTCTGTCTCGGTGCCTCAATGCAAATGAATTATTCACGAGCAGCGCCAGTTCCGTAATTCCACCTCCGCAAAGCTTCGCCTACAGTGAAATCTGCGCCGAGGCTTACAAAAAATGAGAAAGAAAAAGACAAAGGCAAAAAGATGAAAGAAAAATATCTCGGTCTCACAACGCCGAACACCAGAATGTGGAAATGCCAGACGTGACACCTGCCCATTGTCACCACTTTTTCCTCCTAAACATGCGGCTAAAAGCGAGAGCGACAAAGACGGATAAAGTAAAGAAAGAAGAAAAAAATGCAAGAAGAAAAAACGAGGAAATATAAATTATACATTAAGAAGTTCGCGACGGAGAAATATTATCAGTCTAGGCATGGCACGCGCCATGAGTTGTGTCACTCGGAGGGGGGGGGGCAATCAGCCACATCACGAGCCGGAGGGGGAGGCTGTTGGCAGAAAGACACGGGCGGTGGAGAGGGGACGGCGCGGGGATGTGGGAGACTGAGGGGAAAAGGGTAATGGGAAGGGGAAAGGATCCAGGAT
>NW_028234415.1:26589175-26596675 GCF_977035675.1 Penaeus japonicus | reverse complement strand
CCTCACTGACACCGCTCGCATCAGTCACGGTCCACTGAACACCTGCATCCATGTGCATTATCTGGTGAGCATCAATTTTGCAAGAGAGCTTTTACCCATGAGTAAATATATATGAACACCAATTATACTTTTGGAATTTGTTAACACAATGATAAATGCGTGTAAGCACTGAACATGAAAAAAATAAACATATTAATGCATTCACACACAAACATATATATACATACAAATTGCCGTGCATATCCAGTGCAACATAATAAATGCAAGGGACCTTGAAATTAATGGCGTCAGACCCCCATCCTAACTCTGTACTTGATACCAGCATCGTGCATGCAACTGACCCAGCCCTGCAGCACCTTCTAACTCTCCCACTCATTACCTCCTCCGTCACTACGCGTAATAACAGGATGACTCGCCCGTCTCTCTGCCCTCATTAGTATCATTAAATCCGTCACTCATCACATCCTCCTCCACGCCACTCACCACACCCAGACCCTCACCACTCCTCATTCCCTTATCAGCTCCAATAACCAAACTCTCTGACACCTCACACTGCTGCAATTTACAGCGCGAGAAATTCCCGAGTCATCTCCCCTCGCAGCTGATTTATGCTTCATCTCCCCACACGTGAATTACCTTTAAACCCACTGCCCAACATTTACTTCCCTCGACGGTACTACCACCCCCGTCGCCCACGCCTATCACCCCTCGACGCTATTGCCTACCCCTCCGCCCACGCCTACGTCACCTTGCTTCACGTAATAGATAATACTACACTGTTTGTCTATGTTCATGAACCTTCCCTCCAACCCGTTTCCCAATGACCTGAGACGAGAGGCAGCCAAGAGAAACAGCTCCAGATCGGGAACAAACACCTGGATGCAGGTGAAAAAAAGTCCAAGAGGACCGAAAGGGATAACAAAAGAGGACAGAAGGAAACCTCGGAGGAATCGAAGGGGTTTGGAAGCGGACCTAATGGGATACAAGGCGACAAAAGGAGTTCAATAAGGGACTAAGATCGGCTGACAAAACGGCACAAAGAGGAGACCTAAAAGCGGACCAGGATTCAAGAAGGGGCACCGGGTAACGCCCCGCTAATATTAGAGCGAGACACATAAAGTAGAATGACTCACGCTGAAGGGGGCATGTGGTGCTTCAATTGGATCTATGCTCGACAGGTCTTTGAAGCGGCTGATAGGCCTAACGATTACAAAAATGGATCTACTCACAAATACTCTGATCGCTCATCCGCCGACCTATTTTTGCCTCTCTTGAAAACTCTGAAGTCCTTAAGCCATTTTTTTTTCTGACAAGTAAAAATTGAGGTTACATTTACCGGCTCATTTCTTGACACTTATCCCTGTTCTTAAGAGTGGCTGCCACTTTCTGACACCAGTCAGAGCGTGGGAGACTACCTGGCGACGACAAAGTGACGCCGAGCAGAATCACCTGCTGGCTAATCCTCGCGACGTGATACGGCCACTGCTTGCTCTAATCCTCTCGGAGGAGCGCTGGGCATTCCCGCTGTTGCTGGCCGCCACCGCTCGCGATTCGTATGCCGATTCGATCCGAATTTACTCCTTATCCAAACAGATTCCCCCTCGGCGAATAGGGCGAGAAATAAGACCTTCATAGGCGGCGTCCTTTTGTCGTGAATTTGAGCGAACCCTTGCCCTTTTTATCTCAAAAACACAATTCCCAAACCATCGGACTATTCATAAACTTTAAAGCTCCATAAAATAAGTACTAATGCTCGGTCTAAGGGATAAAATACTCTTGCCTGGGAAGCTCTGGGATAGACCACGAGACAGTTTACATAAGCAACAGATTCCTCGCACAAATAAAACCTACAATCAGCCAGGAGTCAGATTCAGTGGGAATTAAAGCTCCCGGAAGGGATCAAAGAAATCTAGATGCAGTTAAAAAGTGGAAGTGAAAAGCCGATACTATACAAGAACGATTGACTCACCTAAAACGGAAGGAAACAAAAGGAAGACTATTAATGGGATCAAAATACTACACAGGCTATATGGGATACAGACGAATAAAAGGACGGTAGCATCTGATGAGAGACATAAAAACACGTAGCCAGGTGGGAGAGAGACTAAAATCATTAACACACAGCCAGGTGAAGAGAATAATGAGAGATAAAGATGATACAAACATCTGGACAGGCAGATGACAGATGACTCACAGCTAGTAATCCTGAAGTTACCACCATCTGAGGGGCCGAGCCAAAATGAATGAAAATACAGATCAACCATGTCCTGGCGGCAGTCTTTAATAGTCTCCCTTCTACTCATTTTTTTAGGTTTCATTTTTTGTTTACCTTCCCCTCATTTTTCATTTTTTTCTCCTTTACATATGCGTAAGACTGTGCGTCTCTCTCTCTCTCTCTCTCTCTCTCTCTCTCTCTCTCTCTCTCTCTCTCTCTCTCTCTCTCTCTCTCTCTCTCTCTCTCGCTCTCTCTCTCTCTCACTCACTCTCTCTTAACCTCTTTTCCTCTCCTTCTACCTCTTTTCCTCTCCTACTTCTTTTTCTCTCTTTCTACATACATCTTCTCCTCCTTTTCCTTCTCCCTCTTCCTCTCCTTTACCTTCTCCCTCTTCCTCTCATTTTCCTTCCCACTCTTCCTCACATTTACTTTCCTTCTCTCCCTCTCCTTTTCCTTCCCTCTCTCCCTCTTCCCCTGCTTTTCCTTCTCCCTCTCCCTTTCCTTTACCCTCTCCTTCTCCCTCTCTCATTTTCTCTCCTCTCTCCCTCTTACTGGTTCATTCTTGGTTGATCATCATCTTCCACCGCCATCATCTTCCCATCGTTAGTTCTCGCGCAACCAACTTTATCTTCCCGACTCGCTTTATTATCTCTTCTCCTTATCCTTTTCTCATTCTTCTCGAAGGAGTCCACGCGGTATTCATCGAAGCCCCCTCCTCCCCGGGTATTTTAATATTTCTGAGAGATAGAGCCAGTCTGAGAGTTCCGCTTCCATGAATCCATCCCGAAGCTTCATTTCCCTTTTTCATTCCTTTTTCATCCCTTCTGCATTCCCCGTGTCCCTCCTTTTCTCTTTCCCCTTACCCCCCCCCTTTCCACCATCCCCCTCCCTCTTCGCCCTTCCCCGCCGTCTACCCCCCTCCCCTACTTCCTCTTCTACAACTCTTCAGAGTACCGTTAAAGTTGTATTCCTCCCTCGTGTACTTCTTACCGGTAGTGCTGCCATTCTGGTTGCAACGTGCCCGTTCCCCTTCACCTCATATCTCCCTTTCTCTTTCTATTTTTTATCTGTTTGTCTGTCTGTCTGTCTGTCTGTCTGTCTCTCTCTCTCCAATGTATGTCTGTCTGTCTGTCTGTCTGTCTGTCTGTCTGTCTCTCTCCAATTCGTCTTCTCATATATACTTATTAAAACATATTTTTGTGACTGTCGTTCCCTATCCTTAAATAACGATCCTTCAGCGTTTCCGTATTCTACACGCAAATGGACCTAGTTTTCTGCGGCGTCGCCCCATTTCCCAGCTGGCACTCCCTCCTCCCCCGTGCCATTCCGCAGTGGCACCTGACATGAAACACTGACACCCATGCCTCAGCTGGTGACTTTCTGGATGTTCTCTAAATATTAGGTCATTCATAATAGCTAATCGTTTCTATATATACACACACTCAAGCTCTAAGTGTCAAAACTACTTCTGTAGAGAGGAATTAAGAATGTAACGCTTCCACGACCGAATAGACTACGCATATAATTCAACTTTCGAAAATATACATTTCTATTTATTGGAGGAATGGACGAAAATGCAGTAAAAAATATGGCCTCATAAGCCTTGGAGGACTATCCCATGAGAGGCCATTCCATGCATCGCTAGGATTATAATCTGGTCTTTTATCTACTTGATGGCATCGCCTCAAGATGCATCCGGGGAGACTAATGTCATATGACGAGAGCAGGCCGTGCGTGCGTCACCTGGTAAGTATGTGGCCTTCATCACACTGACCTTATATATAGATCCCATCAAAGGCCGTCCTTTGTGATGTGCCGAGGGGGTGGGGAGAGAATGGTTCTTTACCAATGCTCGAATGGTAAGTGGAGGGATAGAGACGATGGAAACCTTGATAAAAATACGTGTTGCAGAGAGTATGTGCAGGGGAAAGACTCGAGAAAGAAAGAACTGGCAGGCAACAGCGGCGATAGGAGCGTGATTATACAGTGAAGACAGGATTAGAGATAATCAGCTTCACTGTCGGTAACGAAAGGTGATTAATCCGCCCAAGAGGTATGTGGAACAATCACTAATAAGAGAGCATCACATGTCGAATTATATACCGATAAACATCCTACACAAAAAATAACAAGCAGAACAACATGAACGAGGCAGGGCGACTCCCCGCGAGGACACATATAAGCCTTTACAGGTGGAGAAAGGACGGAACGAGGAGCGACTGTAAAATGCTCGTAGAATTACAACGTCAAAATACATATCCAAACGTCTCGGCTTTTCCCTACGGCTGTAAAGAGACGGCGGCGAAGAGACGGAGAAAGCTGTAGCAGCTGGCGAGTGCGCGAGGAGGAGTGTGTGCTTGACAGAGTGAGTGGGAGTTTGAGATACTTTAGAGGTGTTTGAGAAGACGGTAATGAGGGGGCGATGAGGGAGAGTGGGGAGAGGGAGGGTGACGAGGCTGGGCGTAAGGGTGAGGGAGATTAGAGCGGGAATTAGGGCAAGGGGAAGTGCGGAGGGGAGAAGGTGGGAGAGTTATGGAAGTATGATGTAAATAGAAGTGTGTTAAAAAAAAGGGAAAAACAAAGTGGATGGGAAATAATTAGATTTTTTTCTAAGTATAAACTTAATAATAAAATACCTGCCGTTGGTAACCGAAATTAATTAAACAAAGCATAGCGACCAAAAAGGAGCAATAAAAACACAGTGACGCATCCTAGCCTGGTAGCCTTTTTACCCAGACGTGCAAGGTAAGTGCGAAGAAAAGCGTCTCGCCCTACATACTGCAGAAGAGAAATGAGGAGTTTTTTTGAGACGTGCGATTTGGCGAAGAGAGGCGGAGGATGGGCTGTTACTGATACGAAACATAAACAAGCTCACTCCAACGCTTTACAAAGCAATTTATCCGAGAGAGAATCCCGCAGAACACCTGTAATCGAGTTAAACCTAAACGCGCCCGAACCTACCGTACACACGTGCGAGGACCCCGTGTATAAATTAGGCATACCACGGGAGGTTTGGGAAGGGGAGTCGAGCCCTTTGTCGCCTGCCCAGACGGGTGGCCACCTCTCCTTTCTTGGTGCCTAAAATACCCTACAACCATCACATCCCCCCCCCCCCGTCCTCCTCTCGCCCATTGTCCCCTCTCTCCCCCTCCCCTCCGGCACTCTTCTACACGCGGATTGCCCTGCAACATTAGCAGATTGGCCTCTTCACTCGCAACGACTGCTGCAATTTCCGCTCCTTCAGACGCCTTGTAACACTTTGCAAATACTAAAGTCGGAAAAGGATTAAATGCAAGAGGCGCAACCGGCAGACTAGGGCGAGATGCACGTCCGGCGATAACCCTCGGCGCGCGGTGTTACCAAGTGCGTTACGATCGGCGAGCTCGAGATCGGCGGGGTAATCCAGTGGCATGATACTCGTCCCATGCTGAAGGGAATGCAGGGGAAGAATGGGAGAGAGAGAGAGAGAGAGAGAGAGAGAGAGAGAGAGAGAGAGAGAGAGAGAGAGAGAGAGAGAGAGAGAGAGAGAGAGAGAGAGAGAGAGAGAGAGAGAGAGAAGGATGTGACAGGGAGGATGAAACGGTGGAAAATATCACACCTGCGCAAATTCTGTAAAATAAAAAAATATATATATCGTCATGGCGAAGCGATGGTTATCCAATTCCATTGAGAGAGAGAGAAAACAAGTAAACATAGAGAAGAAGGAAAGAATAAGAAATATATGACGAGTAAAACAAAGGAATGGGAGTGAGAAATGGAGGAGGAAGAGTGAAAATTAAGTCAAATGAAACTCCATCACGGCGCACAACCTGAGCCCTGGCGTCTGTGTTTAGAATAATAGTACAGTAGTTACGGGAGCAATCCAACAACAAACCCATCTGGTCCAAACAAGCGGAAAATTCGTGTACATTTCCCCGCTTCCGCTGTTGTTTTATCCCCCTAAAATAACGCATTTTACGAGAGAAAGAGTGAGGGAGAGAGAGGCCCAGCAGGGAGAGAGTCTCACCGTGCCTAAAGAGTTTATGAAATTCCGAGTATGAGTAAGAGCTCGGCATAGTTGGCGCTCATCTTGAGGTAATAACAGCGGCGTGTTACCGGGGGGCGCAGCGCCTTCCTTGGGACATTCCGCACTGCTCCGCCAAGCGTGTTTTCGACGGAAATTCGGGCTGCAGTTCGGGAGGCACAAAATTCCAATCGGATCCTCGGCCGTGGCGTAGCGAGGACTCAGGTTGGCAATGTCTTATCTCCGTTCCATCCAATGCATCAGGTCCGAAGTGCAAGCATGCATGAACATTTCTTGTGCGTGAAAGTCGGTTACCAGATCCCCCTTGAAGATAATAAATAAACGGGACTGCGCCCCCGACCGCCGCGTGCGAGGAACGTCACCTGTCGACCAATATCGCTCGTGCATTTTTTTTTTTTTTTTGCCACTGCCGATACCAGTAATAATTTCCTATTTTACTTTTTATATCACAGGCGTAATTTCCTGGCGAGTTGCCATTTGTCTCGCGGCAAAAAAAAGATGCATAAACACGGGAATAAAACAATATTCCTACGAAACGCGACCAAAATGAATAAAAAGAGGCAAACATTATATACACACGATGAAAAAGTAAACAAGCCCATTCATCAATACAAGAAAATGACGGAAAGAAGGTCATCCAAGACCCATCATAGAGAACACCCCCCCACCCCCCACCCCCGAAAAAAAGGAGGAAAAAAAGGCCTGAGTAACAAAGCGAAATTGGAGAGGAAACCAGCGAGGTGCGAGGACCTCCATCCCTTCAGTCACGTGATCGATTACGTGTCCGACCCAGGGAGGCCTCAATCGCTGCAGTGTTTCCGCATTTTTTCGTTCAAACTTATACCATTACCACACGCACATCTGCAAGTACATGCAGTGACGCAGACAGAAACAGTGATAAAGACACAGACGCAGACACTTTTTACAGTGTGTGTGTGTGTGTGTGTGTGTGTGTGTGTGTGTGTGTGTGTGTGTGTGTGTGTGTGTGTGTGTGTGTGTGTGTGTGTGTGTGTGTGTGTGTGTGTGTGTGAAATAGGCCATTTTAAATTAACAGACATCTCACATGTATTTCCAAAACATAAAAAAAGTTAAAACCAAGTCATTAATTACCGAGTGAAAGTTCTAATCTCATTTCCACCTTACCTGTGACAACATTTTCTTATTTCAGATATGTTTGTTTTTCCTGTTTACAAATGTCTTTGCAAAAACGACAACAACAACACTGTTACTAATACTACCGCTACTCTCTCTCTCATTCTCA
>NW_028234415.1:26569175-26584175 GCF_977035675.1 Penaeus japonicus | reverse complement strand
TCTAAAGGACTTGTGTGCGGTGACAGCAGAGGCCAAGAAGGTAACCCTCGCGTGAACTATTTCTATCGCCAACTGAGCCTCCTTCAACCCGGGCTGCCATGTCGACCTGGGGCCGTCTCCCATGCCACGCTTTCTTGCCTCTCAGGGAAAGAGCACTGTGATTTGCAGCCATCGAGGGAATATTCTTATTTTAATTTACGCACCACGGAGGGAGAAAACGGATAATAAATGGAGCATTTACCTTTACAGCCACAATCTCTTTCAATGTTTTCGTCGGCATCAGCTGTTGTGTGTTCGATTGCACTTACGAGTAATACAATAAATGCATTGTCCAAAGTTACCACTCATTTTACCAAACAACAATGGAAGAATATTAATATGATATAGCGTATAATATCAATAATATAGAATTGAAAGAAGACTTTCATATGCCGTCCCCAATCCTAAAAAGAGAAACATCAGCCAGAGATTCAGACGAGTGGCAGCAGACGACGTCCTCCAGGCGTAAACACTCTCCTGGCGAAGCTTACATCATTACCTGCATCATGTTCTCGGCTGTGAAGTTCGCTAGGGCTGCACGCCCATCGTTGACGGGGTTTCTAAGATATTGCAGTGCACAAGTCGGAAGTAAAGAATATTTCGATAAACTTGTGGCAGATAACAAAGTTGTTATATTCATGAAGGTAAGAGCTTAGGCCGGCCTTATTGTGGCTGTACTCATCAGCAGAATGTTAAGAACCCAAAGACTTATTTTTAGGGAAAGTGCTTTGGGAAATTAGAAAGTAAAGATGTTGGTCAGTAGGCAGATAGCAAGAAACAGGAACACCACAGTTTCTGTAGCTTGTAAATATGCTAAATTAATTACATAATGGCTTCATAACATTTATGGAAGCAAGCCAGAACATGCAAATTATAAAAACCAACCTAACCTAACCTTATATCCATAGTCTGGAACATTTTCCTAAAAAAAAACACATTGCAAATATAGAAAATATTAACATTAGAACAACCAATCTTATGTCATCTTGCATTTTGACCAGCTAATCAAAACTTGACCTTTCATGAATTCTATGAGCCAAAAGGCCTCAAGCATTTGAATACATCAGTCGTGATACAGCTGCTGCTTGATACTAATGAATTTTTTTCTACAAATTATTGTAGATCTTCATGGATACTTCTTTTCAATAAGAAAGCCAAAATATCTGTGCTTGATGTTTTACACTGCCACTATTTGGTATGCCATTTATGATATTAAATAACTTATTTATTTGCAATTTGTCATGAAAATGAATATCAAAACAAACAAAGGAAGAGCTTATCCAATGTGCCTGGAAGCTCTGGTTGCATCTTTCTCTAAATTTATTTGTATGACTTATACCACACATTTTTCTTTACCTTGCTTGAACACTTAATCTAGATCAGTCACTATATAACAAAAATCAAAGGGTTAAGGGTTATGAATTAAGAGCTTTGATATCAAAATCATTTGTTTCCAGATACTGATTATCAATTCATTTGCACATTCAAAATCACTGCACACCTTTCATCCCGTCTATGGATTTTTCACATTTATATCACACAGGACATCATGGCATCTTTGGGTATTTAACAGTTATCCAGCATTATAGTTTGACAAAAATACAACTTTTATCATATGCTGCACTGAAATCACTTAAATGGTAAAAGAAGAAATAATCAGACCTTAAATATTGAAGGATATTATGATACACTATTAGAGAGGATATAAAAAGAGAAGTATACCTCGCACAACTGGGCTTTATTTCACTGAAAGCATGTTTTTATTAATGATTTATTTTATTTAAGGTGGTTGTTTGTATACAGTTTTTGTTAAATCTAGTTTGATATAGGTAAAGAAAGCCATTCATAATAACAAGTCATTTATGAAAATGCTGTATATTAATTCATGGGAAGTAGAGGAAATTTCTTGCAAATTATATGTTTGACCAAGGCAGAGCACATCATCAAATTTGTATACAAGAATTTTTTTTTTTTTTTTTTTAAGTATCTTAAGAAATTGCTTATACAATGAAAACTTATATAGGTATATATATACATATAGCTGTGTGTGTATATATATATATATATATGTATATATATATATATATATATATATATATTTATATTAAGACAGACAGACAGGCAGATAGATAGATATACAGATAGATATACATACAGATAGATATAGATATAGAGATAGATAGATAGATAGATATGAAAAAAAATATTCCATGAGTATTATTTGAGTGTTACTAATCTCAATGATAGTTTCTTGTATTTGGTTTATACTTATATGAAATATTATAAACATATCAACTATATATTGACAAGTGTATTAGAAAGATTATCATTCATATATTTTGAAAAATGAATTATGTTAAATCCAGTCCAAATAGGATATAAAGCATGCATTATTGTTTCTTTACAAATTGCAAAATTATGTTCACAGGGAACGCCAGATATGCCTAGATGTGGATTCAGCAATGCAGTTGTCCAGATCATGCGTATGCATGGTGTGAACTATGATTCTCACAATGTGCTGGCCGATGACAATGTTCGACAAGGTAAGAACATTATCCTTTATTTATCTAATGAAAGAACACTTCTTTAAGATAGTACATAAGACCAATATGATTCTTAAAGCTTTTTCATTGTCTTAGATCAGTAACAGAATGTCGCACCTTCACTAATTTTTGTATATACTAAAGGGTTTGACAGTAATCCTTGTAATATCTGCAGGTATTTATATTTCAAGAGTTAGAACAGCATTTGATTTGACAGATTAGATAATCAGAAATAATAATTGTAATATGAAAAAATGCCACTTGTTTTATTCAAGGAAAGTAATTTGGAAATTATTTGTTTAACTCAGTACAGATTTTTTACTAAGTGTTTGGAAACCCATTTTATTTTCTGTGATGTTAAGAATCATGTTGGTTTTCATTATAAAAGAAAACAAAAGATCTACACTCAGTTATTGTATCAGAATAGTGTAAACATCTATATTAATAGTTATAATAACATAGGCTGAATCTGATAATAGCAGATTTTTCAAACCATTGAAACATAGGGTAAGAAAAACTACCCATACAACTCACTTAAGTCATAAATCTAGCTAAGGCTCACAAGACTTGTTTATGACATGTTAGTCTTATTGGATTTGTTCACTATACTGTGACACAAAATTTAGTACATTTAATTCAGAACCCGTATACCTACCAGTAAATTTGAGTTCACTAATTTCCTTTCAGCATTATATTTCGTGTGTAGTATGGGTTAGAGGAGAATATATAAGAGCATAGAAAATTAAATGGTTTTAACACATCTACAAGACTTGAAATTCGTTCGTTAATGATTTTCTGTCCTTTCTTTCACAGGAATTAAGGAATATTCAGACTGGCCAACTATTCCCCAGGTGTTCATAAATGGAGACTTTGTAGGTGGGTGTGACATCCTTCTACAGATGCACCAGAGTGGAGAGCTGATTGAGGAGTTACAGAAAGTTGGCATCACTTCAGCTTTATTAGAACAAGAAATGGAAGATGATAAAGGAGAAAAGAAGTGAAACATTGTTAACAGGCACTTTATGAAAAAAGCCAAGTCTTGGAGAACCAAATGAAAAAAGGTTCCTGTCTAAGGCTTGTCGTCAACTTTTTATTTAAAAGAAAATAAAAGATTGATATTCATGTATCACAAAAAGACTCAGAGTTACCTAATGTATACATGTTTGTTACTGTACAGAATATGAATAAATTACTATTCTCTTGAAGATCATTTTAAAACCTATTGAACTGCCTCACATAGGAAATTTATTTTTCTTCAATAAGGTCAGAAGATTCCAGCTATGAGATTCAATATCTATTTTTAGTGCAAGCATTATACAGACTCTAGGACACAATATGAGATCAGAACGTCTTTATTTTAGTATTGCATAGAAAGCATAAACATTTTTCATACTTCATTTGCATAAGAACTGTAATGTTATCATATAGTTTAATGCATTGATGTTTCTCCATTTGTATGAGGAAATAAAACAATTTTTTTCTTAAAGTCATTTATTCATTAAGAATGAGCTATAGATGTAAACATCTGTAAAAGTAGCATATCTACTACAAAAGAAACTTGAAATTATATTCTACATCTCTAGTTGACCTTTTTTTATAATAATAAAAAATAAGAGAAGACCAGTCCTATTAAAGGAAACCTGCTGATTTATGTCATATTGCATCTTTCAACAAGCTTAAGTACTGTACTTGCATTACTGAGTAGCATGTCTACTTGCCAATCTAATTATCATCCAATTCCTTTTTTCTTTAATTTATATTTATTTTCCAATTCCTTTTCTCTTTAATTTATATTTATTTATCTGTTGGGTCCCCATGAAAATATCCTGTTTGAGCATATGACATGCCAGCCAACAATGGATGCTGTGCTAATGGAGCTGTAAGAGGAAGTGTTATTAAACCTGACTATCTTTGCAGTGGGAAGGTAAAGCTTAGAGACATACTTGTTACTCAGACCACATAACTTACTTTAAAAAAATAAAGCCATTGATTGGATAAGCTGTGAATTTACTTAGATATCAACTCTACTTAGAAGCTGGAAAACAAATATGTCTGAGCTTAACCCTAGAACCGTACTTTACAGCAAGGCAAAATGTACAGCAATCTCTGACAAGAAAAATTTGGTTCACAAAAGTTTTTCTTGTATTTTGGGTTCAATTGCAATACCGAAACCCTGTTGTGGTCCCTTTAAGATTTGTACCCCATACTGAAGTAAAAAATACTGTTTTCATCATTGTTATAAAGCATTGCATACAAAAAAAAAAATTATAATAAAAAGCAGCAAAGCATGAAGATTTTCATGAAACAAAACACTCATAAACAGAAAAACAAGATCATATGAAAACCATCAAATTGAATAAGGTTTAGCTGTTTATACCATTGAAAATACTGAAAAGTGGATTATATTTGTACCTGACCTACTAAAATATCTGTGATTTTTCTCATGTGAATATCTAAGGCTTTTATATTGATCACTCCATCATATATCTGGCAATCAAACTCAAACAACACACAACTCCTGCTTCTATATGTAATACATTTTCTTAGCTTCTGCAGCAATACTTTTCTGTGGAGTTATGTTTTGTTTAGGAATTTTAATAATGTATCCATTATTGCCTTAATTCAAAGAAGCAATTAATTTGTAAGATGAAATTACAAGAATTTTGCCTTGTCTTTATAATTTTAAATGCTATATTATATTATGTTCTATATAAATATTCAAATCCATTTATGTTTTACATCACTTGAAGTCCTAACAACTAAAGTTTATAGTAACATATGAGAGAGAGAGAGAGAGAGAGAGAGAGAGAGAGAGAGAGAGAGAGAGAGAGAGAGAGAGAGAGTGAGTGAGTGAGTGAGTGAGTGAGTGAGTGAGTGAGTGAGTGAGTGAGTGAGTGAGTGAGTGAGTGAGTGAGTGAGTGAGTGAGTGAGTGAGTGAGAGTGAGTGAGTGTCTGCATCTGTGCATGTGTGAGTGAGTGTGTGTGTGTGTTGGTGTGTGACTGAGAGCAAGTGTGTGAATGAGTTTTAGTGTGAGTGAGAATGAATGTGGGACAGGTAGGTTTGTTCAATCATATAACAAACTTTTTCCTAAAAACAGTGTGAATTTCATTCATAAAAAAGCACTTGTCTTCTGTTCACTTTGTCAATTTGTATGACCCAGACTATAATAGGTTACTATGAGCCACATTTTTTCAGCTCTAATCAACTAATAAATAAACCAAATTGAAGCTATATAAGAACTTGCTAGGATCTTAAAGTAATTAAAGGAAATCAATTCCATGCTCACAATATATAAAATTTCCTGCCTCTGACTGAAACAATGTACACGTTATTAGAATGAAGCTTTGACAAGACTGCAGGATTGGAGGAAAACTTCATTAAGAAAAAAAAAAGGTAATAACAATGATAATAATAATAACAATATGATAATAATAACTAATCATAATAATAGTATAAATAATAATAATAATAATAATAAATTACATAGAATAATAAAAATAAAAATAATAATGATGATAATTATAATGATAATGATAATAATAATCACAATCATAATAATAATAATAATAATAATAATAATAATAATAATAATAATAGTAATAGCAATAATAGGATTAATATCAATAATAAAAAGCAATATCATCATCAAAACCAGATACTACTAACCACCATCAATGTTACAATAATCATCAAGATAATTACAACAATGAAAATAAACTTGTAATAAAATGAGAATGACAAATAACCAAAACAACATTTACTGTAATAAAGTAAGCTGAACGTCAGGTCACAAAAACAACCTCCGAAAACAGAGTAGTAGGTTTCCATATACATATTTATGATGTAATGTGATTCTTATGCACTTTGTCAAACTATCATTAATTCATATATAAAACTGCAAGACAAATCAAGCATCGAGCAAAATGTATATCCATATGTTGATATTGATAATTTTCAGTAAATGGTATTTATGCATCTCTGAAAAATGAGTTCATATAAAACAGATTTTAACACTTTTATCTCCTTCCATAAGGGTTTCCTGGAGGCAGGGTACATTTGTAAATCATGAGATTAATAATTGCATTGGCTTTCTACTCCAATAACTTTTTTGATGATACAAAGGACTGGAGAACTTAAAATATCTCATGGATGTTGATATGTTCTGGTTTAACTATTCAGTAAATAGGCATTTACTTTATATTAGCAGTATAGGCATTTACTTAATTTTCTTTTTTCCCTAATCAAAAAAATGAAACACTCATTTGATATATCACTTGTTTAAATCTTCACATGTGCAATGGATGTGTATTTTTGCCGTTAAATATAATCAAGTTTACTGTATCACTTACACATGCAACTGACTTCTTTTGACATAACACTACTAATCATTCTCAAATTACATTTTTTCCTCCAACAGACATCCCATTTTATAAATAGTACACAAGGATATTAAAATGAAGTAAATACCTTGTAACATATAATAATTTTATACTGTTTTTGTTAGAAGACTATGTCACTATCAAATACAACATAAAAATAAAACACTAAGAATTACCAATGTAATAGGACAGGGCACTTGGTATGGCCTTTAATCCCCACATGGAAATGAGAAAGAACCAGATTCCATTGACTGCAGTCATGTTTATGCTAAATCAAGGTAGGTAGGGCTACACTACCTAGCAACTTTCTTATAGAAGCATGCCAGAAATATTATTACAGTAAAGCTAAGAGGCCACTGTGCCATTACTAAGTGTGAGGGGTAAATATTACAACAATGATTTCTGTAAAATTTCTATGTACTTCAGGTACTGGGCTACACTTACAATAGTATCATTCCTACTCCTAAAATCCAACAGCCTTGATTTATTTCTCACTGATACAGGAATCATATTATTCTTATATTAAACTGCAGTGATCATGTGAAGATAGATGTTAAAGAAATTCTAAAGTCTAAACCCTTAATAATGACAGCCTTGACAAGTCAGTTCCATATACCAAATAATCACATCACTCTTATTGAGGTAAATCTACACTAAAAATGTTACATTCTAGGTTTTGGTATCAAAAGTGGTATGGTATATGTAGAAGGATGTTACCTTTAGGTATCTAGTATTCTAATATACAAACACCACTGCTAGACTTATTTGGGAATTCTTTAATGGGAACCCACAACTTTCTCAAAATCTACTGCAGGTAATGAGAGTATATCAAAATGAATTTTTTCTTGCCTGATGAATGCTTACTAAGTTGAGAAGCAAGATTCTATATATTACATTCTAAGCCAACTAGAAAATATGGAGTGATGATGTTCAGTGTTCTTCATAGTAAAAATGAGTGTATATATTCAAATGTGTTCACATAACTATGTGTGCCTACTCAAGGGTATACACATAAACAGAAGTCTGAGTGCATTTTTAAAATTATTATTATTATCATTATAAATGCTGACTATGTTTGTATGTGTTTTTGCTGGTTAATGAGCATGTGTGTTTTTGCGTGAGGGTATCATGTGCATGTGTAGATGTCATGTTGTTTATGTTTGTGTATTTAAATATGCATGTATGTTAGTAGGTGGAGGGAGGGAGGGAGGGAGGGAGGGAGGGAGGGAGGAAGGGAGAGGGAGGAAGGGAGAGGAAGGAAGGGAGAGGTAGAGAGAGAGAGAGAGAGAGAGAGAGAGAGAGAGAGAGAGAGAGAGAGAGAGAGAGAGAGAGAGAGAGAGAGAGAGAGAGAGAGAGAGGGGAGAGAGAGAGAGAGAGAGAGAGAGGAGAGAGAGAGAGAAAGAGAAAGAGAAGAGAAGAGAGAGAGAAGAAGAGAGAGAGAGAGAGAAGGAGGGGGAGAGAGAGAGAGAGAGAGTGGAGAGAGAGAGAATAGGAGAGAGAGAGAGAGAGGAGAAAGAGAGAGGAGAGAGAGAGAGAGGAGAGGAGAGGTGTGTGTGGTGTGTGTGTGTGTGTGTGTGTGAGTGTGTGTGTGTGTGTGTGTGTGTGTGTGTGTGTTGTGTGTGTGTGTGTGTGTGTGTGTGTGTGTGTGTGTGTGTGTGTGTTTGTGTGTGTGTGTGTGTGTGTTATGTGTGTGTGTGTGTGTGTGTGTGTGTGTGTGTGTGTGTGTGTGTGTGTGTGTGTGTGTGTGTGTGTGTGTGTGTGTGTGTGTGTGTGTCCTACATATTCAAATGGATACAGGCTCACATACATTCATGTGCATACATCTGTCCATGCATGTATGTACAAACATATTTCAAACATATTCTTTATGAAGTAATTTGTTTTGACTGTACAATAAATATAAATAAAAATGCTTTCCTCATTTAAACTAAAACAATTGATATCTCAGTTCCAAACAAAGTATTTACATTCCATGGCTATCATCATTAAGGGGAGAAGCAGCAATAAGTGCATCTAATGTGTAATGAGATGTTAAAGCATTTATGATTTTTATTTTTTTATGAAAAAGTTCTTATGAAAATTATTTCATACAACAATACTGTTTATCCTTACACACTATCTGATAGTCCATTTCTTAATATCTGTTGTAGATGAATAACACAGTCAAGTTTTGTAATTCACTGTGGAATACTAGCCAACTCTTGAGGGTTGGTAAGCTGCAAGCCATTACAAAAATGCAGATTCCAAGCCACAAGTTCAGGGAATACAAGCCATCATATGACAGACTAGAATGCAAGCCCCATTAGGAGAAACTGAGAAGACTACCTCACAACTTGAGAGCAAGCAATGTGTTAGCCACCACATGTGGGCATGGGAAGTACAAGCCAGAACTTCAGAGCAAGCATTTTGCAGGCCACCATTATGAAAGCATGCAAACTGCAAGCTGCCACAGTAAAGACTGCAGAGTGCAAGTCATAGTTTAGGGATATGTTGATAGCAAGATATATCTATATACCAGCCAAATTATGAGCCATTACATGAGCATACAAAATATAAGGTACAATTTGAACTCCTGCAAAATGCAAACAAACATTGCAAGGTGCAAGTTACAATCTGAGAGCTAACAAACTGTAAGCATGAAAGCAAAAAGCAGTCAATCCGGCAAAAAACTACAGAATTGCATGCTACAACTTTGGAGAAATATGATACATAAATATTATGAATCATCAACAAAGAATAAAGATTTCATTATATATACAGAATGCATAGAATGGGAGATCAGCAATTAAAACTGGAGATACTTAGAACTGCATTTACAATAAGAAATGGTCATCATCTGTAAATTTCACCCCTAAAATACCTACACTCTTGATAAATATAACTCTGTATCCAATATTAGCTCTGGCTTAAACTTGTAAGTCATCCATTAACTGTTTGGGTGGAGGGAAGCATTATCTACCATATTCATGAACAGACATCTTTGAGCATGAGATGTAACCAGTACATGTGATAAAAGACCTTTAAGGAGAACATAAAACCATTCTCTGAAATATACATAAAATATTCTTAAATCAATCTT
This sequence comes from Penaeus japonicus, assembly GCF_977035675.1. NCBI lineage: Eukaryota > Metazoa > Arthropoda > Malacostraca > Decapoda > Penaeidae > Penaeus > Penaeus japonicus. The sequence continues at coordinate 26,574,134 of NW_028234415.1, read as the reverse complement.
ATATACAACATGATGACAAGAGTTCTTCCTGCTCATGACTTCTCCTCCTTCTCTTTATTGTACTTTTCAAGTTCCTTCAAAAACTGTGCTCTTGGCTTCATGACAGTAGGCTTGTCACCACGACACTTCGGACAGAACCATTTCCCTTTAGGCTTATTAGTAAGCCCAACACATGAAAAGTGAAACCACTCAATTGGACATAGGTCGTTATCACAGCCAATCATCTCTCCATATGAAACCTATGGGGAAAAAAAAAACAAAAAAACATAAACTTCAATACATTGTCACATGAACCCTTTTTCCACAATAAAATTGTTATGAAATGGAAATAGAGAAAATAAAAGCCAAATGATGAAAGAGAGAAAAAACAACACAATTTTATGTATGTCTACATGACTTTATATGTCTGTCTACGCTATATATAAACTATATGAAACATTACCTGTTCACAAAGGCAGTATGTAGGTTCATCTGGGTCAATTGGTATTTCTGTTGGTGAATCTTCTCTTTCTCGTTCAACCTTCGCCTTACGTTTCTTCTTCTTAGTTGCTTTCTTTTGTGCAGAACTCTGTAGGGTACACGTTAAAATGCATAAGTATCAACAAATTTCATTAATGATTGATATACACCAAGCATCCCTACACCAAGGCTTCTACACCTGTCAGCACCCTTGCCAAGGCCAACCAACATTTATTCTGGTATGATAGAGCTTATAGACTTCCCTAGCAATTTATATTCAAGTAAGGAACAAGTCCAAGCTCTATCTTGCCTGAATATATGTGATGAAAATTTGTTGGCCAAGCTGGAGATCAAAACCTGGAAGCCACAGTGATCAAGTGACACTAAAGCACAATCATGTTAGACTTCAGACTATAGGCCATCCATCACAGACCATGGCAAGTTTCAGGTTGATTTCAATAGAAATAATTATGAGAAAAAAGTCTGTTTTGAAAGCCACTCTGGGTGTCTTCTAAACATATACTTTATACTTATTACAAAGTTATCCATTTCAAGATGACTCCTCACATTCTCATTCTACTTAAGATTTCAGATCCTACCTTGCTCGTAGACACTTTTTCCACATGTGGGGTGACTGGTGCATCATTTGAGTTTTCGTTGTGATTTGTTGCATTTTCATTCCTTGTTCTCCTTGCTCTTTTGCTTGCTCTCTCAGGCTGGGTTTCTTTAGAGGTCTCTTGCTTTTCAGGCTCTTGACCAAAGTCTGTAAGCAATATTCAAAATTTTTATAATATTATCTTAAATACATTTCTCCTTCCCCTTAACCCCTTAATGCCAGATGACAAGATATCACATCGAATGGTGGCAGTAACAGCTGCTGGGTGATCGGGTGCATAGCGCTTGGCCACAGCCAGAGCAGGTGAGTAGTCTGAGGCATTAGGATTACATGTTTGAAATACCCTGGCATTTAGACCATTTGGAGCCAAAACAGCCACATCAGCAGTGGGTTAACCCATTGGCACCCAGTGATGTGATATCACATCATTTTTTACATTAAAATAATGTAAACAAATACAAAAAATGCCAATTACCACCCAGTTGAATCAGGCTGTTGAAAAGCACTCTAAGAAGCACAGCATGACTTTGCTCCGAGATAGATTTTTCACTTAGCTACTGTGTACGCTTGTTATATTAGCCAAATATAAGCCCTGACGTGAATGGGTTGAAGGATGTTGTGCGTACGTAAAGTTGTGCCATCTTTAATAGACTACGAACAAAGGGAGCTTTATCTAATAAATAATAATTAAACTAACAATTATGGTGTTGTTATCATTAACTACAGCACTAATAACAATGATTATAATTATATGATTTGTAATGATACTAATGATAATAATATAAATAATATGAATTGTCATTAAAAGAAAGACAATAACATTAACAATAGTAATTATTATCATAATAAGACCACTAATAAATAATAACACTTAATAATGTAGATAATGATAATATGAACTACTACAACAATAATAACAGCAATAATAATGATAATAACATCTATAACAATCTCTCTTTAATATTCCTCATTTCATTTCAATTAAGCCTATATTTTCCTTACCTAAGTTTTTACTATCCAGTTCCAGTTGTCTCTGTCTATTCTCTATAATGTCCAAAATGTGTTGCACGATTTGGAGTTTGTCGTCACCAATTTCTTGTGTTGAAATCAACTTGTCCTGAATCTGGACCATTATGCGTTTTAAAGATATGGAGTCCAACTCTCCTTCTAACTGTCCACGTAAACCCTCCATGTCTTGCAACAGGGCTGAAAAGATTGAAATTCATGATCAGAATTTACAAAACACATAAGCATGAGGATATTAATTAACCCAGTCACGACGGGGGCATTCCAGCCTTGCATATTACAATGCTGGGGCTCTCGAACGCATAGGACTAAATCAGTAAAATAAACGACGCCGTATGGCGTCACCCAGCGAACGGGCCTTGAATGCGCGGTACCGTAGTGTACCACCCATCCAGAGAGGGTTAATAAGAAACTTATAACCTCATCATTCACCAAATGCAGCAGGGTGGAATCAAGTGGTCTTACCTTGATATCGAACATCCAGCTCTCTCATGCTGGATATTTCACGTTGTACCTCGTCTGGTAAGTTCTCCACGGTGTCTTCATGTGAAGAGAAAAAAACAATAGCTTTTTAATCTTGCTATCTATGAATGAATATATTAACAAAAAAAGAAAAATAGAATAAAAGTGAATATATTGGTAAGTATTATCTGAATTATAAAATTTATTTATACAATCATCATCAATACAATTTGTCCACTCCTATATATATAAAAATCTACTCAGTGCCCCTGTAAACAAAATGTAGTCCTATTTCAAATTAATGGGGTAGTTTGAATAGCTTCCTCACTAAAGTAAAATTAAAAATAAAAAACATATTGCTTTTGAATAATTTTAATTGTGCAGAAGTAAAGGATGTCCAGTGAATGGGACATTCATGGACAAGTTATCAGAATTTTCTTTCTATCATTTAAGTATAAAATAAGCATGGATTTTGTGGTAAACACTATATGGAATCAATAGATCACCAAAATCTAAGGCACTTTTATCAATGATATTTCAATCCCAAATTTGAAATAAAGAAGTTATTAAACTAATACATCTAAAGGCTACACAAAGTTATTTTGCCACTCAGCCAAATGTGATAAAACATCAAAGTGATGCATTTTTGTCTTAATTGATGCACAATATCTGGACAATAACCAATAAATAGTAGCATTGCATGCTAAATGATTGAAGCATGTTAGAGTTTTTATAAACACTGCAGAAACTGGTAATGTTGCAGAAAGCTTTATTTTTTATGATACAGCATATGCATTGACAATACACCCTGGAATATAATTATCAAAGAAGGAATCAGCCCAAGCTCTATCCTGCCAGGATATATGCAGTACACATTTGTTGGCCTTCACTGGAGTGCAAAGTGCAGTTTACGGCAATACCTATGAACACTGCCATGGGGTTAGTATGTTTTACCAAAAGCTCATACCTTAGATTATTACACTGCATTGTCAGATGAAGATCAGAGAAGTTATATATCAAAGCTTACACTTTCAGACATTGATAAACTTCCTTATCTGTACATGCTTAATGGATAGAATAATTACGTTACTTTGATGCCCGGTACCACTGGGGCTGATATCAACAATCATTTAATAAATACACCATGCTCTATCTTAAGTGAATCTCTGGATGCTTTATTCTACTCATTACTATGAATAGCAAATGTTACAACAACTCTGAGGTATCTATTTTTTTTATCCTAAGTAAAACTGAAATATTTAACACATTCAAGCCAGGGCGATTCCAGCTTTGAATGGTCACAGTGCCAGGGTTTTCACACACATAGGCCTAACCCCTCGGGATTCTAGGGCACACTAGCCGCGAGCCTGGGCTGTCCGCTCGCTCACCCCAAGCGCCAGCCTTGGTCAAATATCTCGTCACCAGCATCTGATGCAAAAACCACAAAACATGTCAGCATGTCATCTGGCGCAAATGGGTTAGGAGATTCACACTTTAATTCTATTCTTTTTATCATTGTTGGCTTTATTCCAATTATTTTGGGAGGTTAATCCTTCAGTCAGATGACTGGATTATCAGTAATGAAAGAAAATTCTAAACACTTATGTTCTTTCCATCATGCAACACAACCAATTATTTCCTTTTTTTTCCAAACTCTTTTAAGATTTTACCAAGTTTGCAACAAAGCAGGAAGTCACAGATATATTGAGCTTGGGCTTCATGTACAGATCATAACTATCTGAGAGTGATTTTCTGCCAATGCAGTGTGTTATTTAGAGCAAGAAAACATTTCAAGGAATACCACCAAAACAAAGTTGCCTTTCATTTCTTGCAGTTGTAAAAAATGTAAACATGTAAAATCAGCTTGGAATTTATCAATGGTTTGTACCAGAAAGGAACATTTGATTCATCCAAATCACGTTTTTCTGATTTGTAACACAGTATTTTATGCTAAGAAAGTGTACCTAAAAGCATATCAGAAAGGTAAATATTCTGAATACCGCCATGCTTCTAAATACCTTGATGTTGGTACTAATGGATTCCCCTCACCTTCTATTTTTCATATATAGTGGATTTAATATGTGATTCTCCACCTATACCCCACAATCTGAGCCCCAATAGTAGATGGCATGAAACAAATTGAGGTAAGAAGCATGAAGTGCTCTGAAAAGGGGGGAGGGGGGAGTCTAGGAAGGAGGATAAGCCCCTCTTTGGCTAGGATAAACCTCAAAACTAGGTAAGGTTTGGTAGGCCATTGGGTTAAGATATTGTGGATGAAAAATTCCTAAAATAACCTAAACAAAACTCCCACTGAAAAATTGCTCTGTGTTATGCCATATGTACAGAGGCAACTGCAATCACTGTGCACATGGTACACTAGTAAGGAGAGTAAATCA
>NW_028234415.1:26534175-26539175 GCF_977035675.1 Penaeus japonicus | reverse complement strand
ATCCACACCTGTTACTACTACGCGATGGTGACTCACGAAGGGTGCACCGACAACAGTTTACCGCGTAAGTTCTCCCACGTTTATTACACGCAGCCGAAGGGTGTGCCAAAGGGTTTAGTGAATTTGGCAATTAATCCAGCCGGTCCGTCCAGCTTTCCGGAGATTTAATGATGGCGGATCTGGGGCTGGAATTGATGGCGAGGGATGATGGATGAGAGGCGCCGGGCTCATTATTCACGCTGTTAAAGCCGTGTTGGTTTTATTCTCTGGCGTTGCGGCGAGGGGAGAGTCGGCAGGGGTTTTAATTTATGCTGTCGGTTGCACGCTTTATGCAAAGGCACGTAAGTAGATATTAAATCGATATCCATGTATGCAAGCTGAGCAAATAGAGTGTGTGCCACACGCACACGCGAATGGGCAAACGCATGCGCGCGCACACTACTTGCGCATGCCATTTGCACACACACACACACACACACCACCCACCCACCCACCCACCCACCCACCCACACATACATAAACACGCACGCACATAAACACACACATTAAACACACACACACACATAAACACACACACGCACACACAAACACACACACCACCCACCCACACACACACATAAACACACACATTAAACACACACATTAAACACACACATACACACACTCACACTCACACACACACACCACCCACCCCCACACACACATAAACACACACATTAAACACATACACACATAAACACACACATTAAACACACACACACACAGACACACACAAACACACACATTAAACACACACACTCACACCCACACACCACCCACCCACACACACACATAAACACACACATTAAACACACACACACACACAGAAACACACATATTAAACACACACACACATACACAAACACACACACACAAACACACACACACAAACACACACACACACACACGCACACGCACACACACTAAGCTCTTACACATTTAATATCTTACAATTAACCATAACCGCCTACTCGCAGCTAAGCGGAAATACCATGAATGAAAATACCAAGACTCGCCCATGCAACAAGTGAGAGCATTAAAAGAAATTAAGAATTACCAGCGAGAGGAGGTGGGTCTTTGCTTGTCTCCACTACCGCTGGCGATAGAGACAAATGGGGATTACTTATTGATTCCCTTATTATGACCTCATTTTCTCTACGACTCTCGAAATGTCTGTCTTGAACGATGCGACTTCGCATTAAAATTTCTAGTATTAGTAAGAGTGGGTTATTTATTTTTCACTCTTTCTCTTTTATGCGCACTACGTCCAATAATGAAAATAGTTCTTAAAGATTTTTTTCCCTCTCAAGATCATGCAAATCATATGGATGAATTGACATTGAACACATTCTTGCAACCATAAGATGTCATATATTCTCGGGAATAGACTGGCGTCGGGTGACATCACGTTTTCTTTGCATTTTCTCGTAGCGTCATGTGCCAAGAAAAGGGAAAGGGCATCATAGTCCTAAAAATGGATTTAGTTATGTCTTTTATATCCCATGCTAGTTGCATAGTGTTGGTATTTCATAAGGAATTTAAGTCGCATTTTTTCTTGATCTTAAAATTTCATATTGTCTCTATCACTTTATCACTTTATCATCATATTTTTTTATCTTTCTTTTCTCTCAGTAAATGTGGTAGTGTTAATGTTCTGATTTTTTTATATCATATCTGTAATCATCATTATCATCGCATTATATTTATCTTTCTTTTTTATCAGTATCTGTGTCATTGTTAATGTCTTGAATGTTCAATCTCATCATTACCAACAAAAGTAAAACTTACACCATTAACACTCCCAGCACCATTCGCTATCATCATTTTATCTTCATTTCCATCTCATTACGGAGATCATCTGGACATCATAATTATATATAAATCATACTTCATATAATTGTTTAGTTCCATTAAGATAATATGAATGATGTTATTAAGATAAAAAAAAATATATAACGACGACATTCATTCTATTTCGTCATAACTGAAGCTTTCCTCAATTAGACGAAGATCCAGAAGCACGATCCCTCTAAAAAAAAAATGTCTCCTTCATCTTCTTGCGTCTTTTGAGAGCGGAAATGACCACCAGATAATGCCATAAAGAAAGACAAGAGGGAGGCGTTCGTGTATGGCAGACCGGATGTGCAAAGATACGTGCCACGGGTCTTGCAATGGTCGAAGCGTGTACGTCACAGGGGGCAAGTTGATAGGTACGATAACATCCCGATGGTGTGCACGATATTCCCGATGGTGTGTACGATAACATCCCGAGCGTGCCGCAGGTGGCGTCGCATTACCGCCACCGTGGAGAAGAGTTGGCACATATCACGGCTTTCAGTTTCTGTTGATCTTTGTGTCTACATTTTCGTATGAGATCAATTAAGAAAATATCGTAATGAGGGCAGGGATGATTACTGGAATTTGAGTCACGTACGTACTCAGAATATACGTATAGGAATGTAAGCTTTGTTTACTCAAAATGTTAATGTTAATCATCATCATCATACCATCACCATCACTATCATCATCATCATCATCATCATCAATGTTACCATATACATGAGTCATATCTGGTACAATATGAAAAAAATATTAATTTATGAATCAAACTCCAATCCTCAAATTCATCCATACTTCCCAACCATCACCATAAATATGTCATTACCACTAATGTCCTTAACCTCTTGATATAATTCACCCTTATCCGCACACATCGCAGATAGGCCCACACCTCGCCAAACAAAGCGCTCCTCTGAACCGACGCCGCCCACCTGAAGGAGAGAGGGAGGACGGTGGGCGGGCGTGCGCGTGGCGGCAGGGAAATGGGGCGTGAACACTAACAGCAGAAAACTCCTCTTCAAGGTTGACACACAGCTGGAGAACAGTGCTTTATCTTGATGGTGTCTTGTTGGCCGCGCAGATGGTCCGTAGGCAGGTCGGTAGTGGAGGAGGAGGGAGGAGGGAGGAGGGAGGAGGGAGGAGGGAGGAGGGAGGAGGGAGGAGGAGGAGGGAGGGAGGAGGGAGGAGGGAGGAGGGAGGAGGGAGGGGGAGGAGGGGATGGAGGGAGGAGGAAGGGGAGGAGGGAAGAGGGAAAGGGAAGAGGAAGGAGGAAGGAGGGAGGAGGGAGGAGGAAGGAGGAAGGAGAGGGAGGGGTAGGGAGGAGGAAGAGGGAAGGGGAAGAGGGAGGGGAAATAGAGAGGAGAAGTAGGAGGAGGAAGGAGGGGAGGGAGGGGGAAGAGGGAGGAGGAGGCGGAGGAGGAGGGAGGAGGAGGAGGAGGAGGATGAAGAGGAGGGAGGAAGAGGAGGGAAGAATAGGAGGTTGGTAGGAGGAGGAGGAGAAAGGAGGGAGAAGAAGAAGAAGTAGAAGTAGAAGAAGAAAAAGGAAACAAAAAGGAAAAGAAGAAGCAGCAGAAGAAGAAAATGCGCGTGGACATGATGCACAGAACAAGGAATTAATGTTGGTTTGTATATACATATGTATTTTTTTTAATCTCCGTAAAGAAGGATTATGTTTGATAACAAAATTAAAAGTACATATAAGAGGAAGTGTAATCATCGCCTCATCAATAATGCTAACAGGATAACCCAATGAAAAAAGGCATATACTTGTATGTTTTTATCGCTGTTTATTTCCTTACACATCGGGAATACAGAGCAGCAAATCCACACGCATGGAATGAAAGCCAAGGCGTGGGCGGCACGGGTCGATGCGAAAGCGAGTCGAGCGGGGCGAGTGAGTGGGCGGACCAGGGCAATTTGCAGTGTTAGAGAGAAAGCAAAGGCGAGCAAGATGACGATTGAGAAGTAAGACAATACCGAACACATGTTGTCCGACCTCAAGTATTGTTTTTGTCCGCGCGGGTTTTTAGGGCGCCGCCGCGCGATAGCAACCGATCCCGGAGTTGCAATTGAGCATGGTGTTCCCGGCCTTGCCTCAGGGCGTGGAAAGTTGCGGTGGGTACTAGGACCTGCAAATAGTCGGGTGTGGGTGGGGGGTCATGCGCGGTGGTCATGGGTTGCGCCATGCATGAAGACCTATGTTTAGAATATATAGAATAAAAACACACTTTTGTTGTAGACTACTTGGCCTGGGACTACTTTGGGAATCTCCATTAAGAACCGCATTTGTGTTTATGTGCGCGTGTATGTTTGTGTATGTGTGTGTGTGAACTCGAGTCATGTTGTGATACATCACTACATGAGTACATACATGTGCAATGAAACCCTATTTCAAACACTTGTATAAATAGGCAGACCAAGTCATTGGCGCGTGACGAACTTGAGGTCATGCCGATCGTCTCCTTTGCTTTAACCTTTCAGCATATAATTCGTGCAATTTCATGCCCGGCTGTTGCTAATACTGCAAAACTAAATCGCCTTAAATGTGACTGACGCCGTGATGCAGCAGGACGCGGGGGAGATCAGAGGAGACAAGAGCATCCTCGCCTCTGGCTGCGGCGCGCGCGCTCTCCCGCATTCCTCAGCTTCTCTCCTTAGAGCTGCAAGGACGGCGAATTAATCCTCTTTAGCCTTTGCTAGGTCTGGTTGGGAACATTTTGAGAAGAACTTTTACGGGAGGAAAATATCCCCTCGGGCAGGGAGAACATCTGTTCTTTTTTGTTCTTCATGATATTGATGTATCTCAGTGGACATTGATAATGCCTTGTTTTTTCATGTTTGATATATATTGATTGATCACTATTTTCTGAATAGGGCATTATATTTAAAAGTGATGTTCATGATAATCACTTTAGGCGTATGCTTCAGTGATTTAAAAGGTGAATATGTGTGTGTGTGTATGTGTGTGTGTGTGTGTGTGTGTGTGTGTGTGTGTGTGTGTGTGTGTATGTGTGTATATGTGTGTGTGTATGTGTGTGTGTGTGTGTGTATGTGTGTGTGTGTATGTATGTGTGCGTGTGTGTGTGTATGTATATATGTGTGTGTGTATATACACAGACACA
>NW_028234415.1:26529175-26531675 GCF_977035675.1 Penaeus japonicus | reverse complement strand
GGATGATTTTGGCGATATGAAAACTACGTGTATTTTCTCGTCTGTGTGCTCGACTCTCGCAAGTGATAAATAAGGAAAATTGAAGTAGCCAAGTCTGTTGTGCTCATCGCTTGAAGTGTACCTTTTTTGTGCCTAGTGACAGTCGCATGCTGAACTGGCTGACAAATGGTCTGTCTATTTGTTCTCGCAGTCGGGTTGTGTAAATTTATGATGGAAGACGTTATTTTGCAGTGATGGCAAATGGCGCACGTTTGTTTCGCCCCTTTTTTTCGTTGTTTTATGTTTCACCTTTTATTATTCTTAATATTACTTAGTATCTTGGAGATTGCCATTATCATTTGCATCATCATCATTATCCTTTTCCTCCTCCTCCGCCTCCTTCTCGTCATCCTCATCCTCATCATCATAAATCATCATCATCATCATCATCATCATCATCATCATCATAAATCATCATCATCACCGCCACCACCACCACCTCATCACCACGATCAATCATCATCGCCATCACACTTATTCCAGAGCGGGATGTGCATCGCATACCCGCGACCGTAATTTGAAGTAACAACACCTACACTGTAGGGCAATTACCAATGCATCCATTCATCAAAATTCTACCAGCATGTATTTCCGTACCTGTCGAGAACGTGTCTGTCGTGTGGCCATCATCTCCGTGTGAGGCTGCGTATCTGCTGAGCCTTCATTACCCAGAATTCGGGTAATGAATACACATTACCTCTAATGGCCGGTTGAGACAAAGAAGGCCTGGGTTGTTGGTGATTGAGTGGTGATTGAGTTCATATCTTCGTGAGTGTTTTTTTTTCTGCTTGTAAAAGGTGTAAAAGACGTGATGGACATCTAGGTGATGACACAGCTGGAGGTATAAGCCTATATGATGTATAGATTTCAAGTATCCAGTTGAAAGGTAAATGCCATTGAGATTTTATTTTGAGTTAGATAAGAGTCCAAACAGAACGTGAAGGTTTGAGGGTATTGGATGATATATTATTTGCAGAAAAAAAAACAAAAAACTATTCATCACTTCACTTATTGTTTTTATCAGTTCACAGTGGGTAAATTGATATAAATATTTTGTTAAGAATCCGAAACTCTTGTATTGTAAAGAAATTTTTAATAATCATACGTGCGTGACAGAGCTACGAGATATTTTTATGTACATGATAACTTTTGTAGCACAGAAAATGTTAGATATAAGTAAAAACATTTATTACAATCAGCAAACACATCTAGGATTATTGCACAATCAAACAAATGTATGAGAATTTGTACCCAGAAAATATCAGGATATTAGGAGTGATTACTCCACAGACGCGACAAGGCTTATAGAAAGACCAGTATCGATCCGTGCCGTGACAAACATACCCCAAGGCCAGGCATGCCATGATTCCTTCCCCCCCCCCTTTCCTTCTTCCCCCCAGCCTTGTCCCACAACCCGAGGCACAGCTTCGTCCCTACAAATACCTGGTAACTGTCCACCAATGAATAATTCAGTGCCTTATCCCTGATTGAGGCTCCAAACAGCCCTCCGTTGAGTAACTGAAGTCGCTTTGTGCTGCCCGATGACGTCAGCTGTAGAGCACAGGCGAAGAGGCGAGCGAACACGTGCCGTTTTACATCTTAAAATGTCATTACTCTTCTCTTGGTTCTGTCGAATTCAAAGCCCTTTGCCCTTGACCTTTCGCCGGCTTTTTTCGTTATGGTTTTTGTTTTCTCGTTTTTGCTAAAGAGTCACAGATTGTGAATGGTATAGTACTAATGAGAGTGACATGCTGTGAATAGATACCTTGGTCTGGGTATGTCGTCGGGCAGTCATCCGTGTCACTCAGATGATAAACATTTTATCAGTTGCTCTCTATAAAATTGGTAAGAGATCAATTACTTGCCTGTCAACCTTATCATCACATTTTAAGGTATAACTGAGCATAGGTTATATGCATGCCTATATTTCTTATAGAAATGCCGATAGTAAAGAGTACAACAGGATTAGTTTATGGGTGCTGCCCGTCAAAGGACGATGGATTTTGTACACATTCTACGGGGTATAAAACTGGACAATGTAAGATTGTATATATATAATAATAATATGGGTTCTTAACAATAGAAAGGTAAAACTCATGCTTCACTTAAATCTGTTTTACACATTAAATATCTCACAATCTGTAATATAAAAACATATATTAACACCAGTAGGCTTTTTCTACTTTCTGAGGTAAGCCAGGATAATGTGCAGGCGTGATGAAGGTCCACGTGACAAATAGGTCACCCAGCCACGCATGCCATACCGGATCGCGTGCTGTAATCAGGCAGCGTTTGGGTGTCGTACCGAAGGTGATGCTGTGTGATTACTGGACGCGGCGTGGGCGTAGGTGTAAGCGAAGAGGCGCCGTGAGCGTGGGTGCGGGCGGGTCGAGGTACCCCCGGGCATCAGGTGAGGCTCGCACAGGGAGGGTGACTCACCACTGGATCTTCGAGGCTGGAG
>NW_028234415.1:26516675-26521675 GCF_977035675.1 Penaeus japonicus | reverse complement strand
CCGTAATAAAAGGCTCGAGGCAAGAGCGACCGAAATGACAGTTTCACCCACAATTTCTCTCATCACTCACACGCAGATGAGGCTGGGACACAGGACCCGCTCCGAGTGCTGTTTCACGCTTCGTATTCCTCCGCGTTACGATTAGTATCTTAGCGCTCTCGTTTGGAGGTTAGTTTCAGGGGGAGTGTGTGTGTGTTTGTTTGTTTGTTTGTTTGTTTGTGTGTGTGTGTGTGTGTGTTTGTTTGTGTTTGTGTGTGTGTGAGTGTGTTTATTTATTTGAGTGAATATTTGTTTGTGTGTGAGTGTATATTTGTGTGTGCGTGCATGTAGGAAGGGAGAGAGAAAAACGGTGCCAACTTTGGTATGTTTTGGTCCCGATTTCCCTCTCATTTTGCAATGGCTGAGATATGTCGACCCAGTAGCGATACCCCAACACGTATTACGCAGAAGAATTCCATCAAAGATAATAACGACTGTAACATGAACTAGTTAGGCCTATGTATATATTTTTTTACATTGTCGCCCTCGTCTTGCTAACCCAAGGACATGACACCGGAAGATCGGAGGCGAGCGTGCAAAGGATGAATAGGATTTCCAAGTTCCAAGACCGACCCCGCCCACTGCTGAGTCAGGGCGACGTAGGCTCCTCCAAAGGTTAAGTGAAGGCCCATGTTAGGCAGCGGGACGGAAGGGCCGAGCAAGGATACGCTGCTCTTAGGGAACGTGTTGGGTCGGGGTTGCGACGTCTTTATCTTTGGGCTGAGACTCGATAAGTAGTTTGGTGGGAAGGAGGTGTTCGAGTGAAATAGACGGATAGCGATGCACTAATGTTTGGGAGGAAAGTGGTGAGCACTTTTATTTATTTATTATAATTATTATTTTTTGGTAAGTATCATCGGAAGAAGGAAAGATATGAGTATTTGGAATTATTTTTTGCCCCCAAAATATAAATAAGATATATATACGCATGATGTACAAGTACGTCATAGAAAAGGGGATTCTAGGATGCTGATAAAACACGAAAATATTTTTTTCTTCTTCTCCTGCACATATGAATATAAAATAGGTTTTGTAATCATGTACGTGAATATTTCTTTTCGTGGAGGAGTCTTTCGAGATTTTTGGGCGTCTGGGCGGTGTCTCGCCCCTGAGAGCATCACGACCCCGCCCACGCGCAGTTGTGATGGAAATTCTAATCGGAGAACGAAAATGTGTCTTACTTTCGCAGCGAGGCGTGTGGTGCAAGCGCGGCCCTGGAATTGGCGCGGAGTATGATGCGAGGGCGTGGAGTTGCGTATGCCGTGGGTGCAAGGCTATGGTGTTGGCCTTAGTTTTCAGGTTTGGTGCGGGAAGGTGGCAACTGGTTGCAGCGTGGGCGTAAAGTGCGGGCGTGTTCGTGGGATGGTGTGTGTGTATGTTGGGGGGGGAGGGGTTATTGACGACTGCCCGGGAATGCTGCCCAGTGAGATCAAATGTTTTGATTCTCTTTTTCCGTTCTCGACAACTATCAATTTGCTAACCTATTTACATGTTCGACCCAAACCTGTCGAACTCAATCAGATATAAGAGATGATACTGGGGACTTGCGGGGGTCGAGTCTCCTCCTCATAAGGGCACCGAGGTCCCGTGTACAATGCATTTTCCTCGGGTGGTAGATGTCAGTTAGGATTTTTTCAGACAGCAGGTGTTAGGGCGAAGAAACCTTGCAGAACATAAAGCAAAGGTTTTTATTGTAGTTTATTTCTTTAAGTAATCCCGACTTCAAGCTTATGATTAGTCGTTGCCATTGCTCTCGACGCCTAATGAATCCAATTGATAGAGCAAGTACCTTCGGCTACCCGCTGTGGGGAGCGGTTGGAGGGTAGTCAGGTCAGGATGGTGTCAGGAGGGAGTCAGGCTGACGATGCAGTCAGTTTGTCAAAATCGCTAGATTAATGCTGAGATTGACCTCCGAGAGCGAGAGTCGAGCGGAACGGAATGATGGGGAGACGAAGACAATTAGGAGGCGTTCGACCCTACACAGAGCTTCGCAGTGAACGGCCCGATTTCATACCGGACTTTACCGCGGGATGGCATAAGGATCATTGTCCCCCAAATCACCGACAAATTGGGTGCTATAGTTCCGTCTCCGGCGGGAGCTCCCCATATAAGCGCTATCTCTGTGTGGCCCGCGATACCTGGCGATAACGGTTTGCCATACCCGGTGTAGCAGGTGAGGGAGGCTCAAATACCTTGCCTTCTTCGGACGCTCGGTCCGGTGTGAATGGGTAAGGTGATGTATGACTCGGGTTTTAGTTCTCCCAACACATGTTGCTTTGTTAAACGTGATCATAAACGACCAAGTTTCATAAACGTAATTGCATTGTTTACTATTTTTGTCGTATATGTACCCTCGGCGCATGTTTGCCTACGTGCCTCTCCGGTGCGTGTGATCGACTACCCGTGGCGTTCGAAGCGATGGATGGTCGCGGCGTTCGCCAAGGCAGTTGAAGCGAGTCTCAGTACTCTGGCCACAAGAAGGATCTCTTGTGTCGGAGATTCCGAATGCAGAGACCATTGAGGTGGACAAGGTAGACTTTTATCGACTCTCATCCCTTTCCGACGTCACAGGGCTAGTCTTTCAGCATTTGAATTCTTCGGCTATTAGGTTGCCGATTTGGTCAAATGCCTATTCTTGTAGATGAATGATAGAGGCTATCATTCATCTGCGAGCTGATTTATATGTTTGGATCTTCGGCAATATGTACAACATTCATCCTTTCTTCTGTGCTATTCATATGAATATCTAAATATCACGAATGATTACTTGAGGATAATCAAAGCGTGATTTCAACCTGTTCATCACCGTGGACGAAACCAAAACGCGGCCACACAAAAGGCTTTGTCGACTCCTTCCGAACGTCGCACAGGAGAGTCAACAGAAGCCCTCACATTCCCGGCCTGGAGAACAAGCAAACTCCTCATTCCCTTTCCTGTCTTGCAGATCACAGTAACCTCCTTCTTGTTCTACGGTTCACAGTAACCTTGTTCTCTCTCCAAGCAGACGCCCTTCCTTCCTCCCTTCCTTCCCTTCCTCGCTCAGCTTTCATCCCGACGTCGCGTGTGGGAAGGGAATTTGCATAACTACACCATCTACGGCTGCCGTGTGCGTGGGGAGAGGGGGTGGTAGGGGTGGGGGTGGGGCGGCGAGGCCGCTAATCCCGGGGTTTGAGACCGTGATGTTGTGGCTCGAGTGCCGGGGAGGCTTGGGAGAGTGACGCGGATTGGTGGCACTCTGCTTCTTTGTCTGTCTCTCTTATTCTCTCTCTCTCTGTCTCTCTCTCTCTCTCTCTCTCTCTCTCTCTCTCTCTCTCTCTCTCTCTCTCTCTCTCTCTCTCTCCCCCCCTTCTCTCTCTCTCTCTCTCTCTCTCTCTCTCTCTCCTCTCTCTCTCTCTCTCTCTCTCTCCTCTCTCTCTCTCTCTCTCTCTCCCTCTCTCTCTCTCTCTTCTCTCTCTCTCCTCCTCTCTCTCTTCTCTGTCTCTCTCTCTCTCCTCTCTCTCTCTCCTCTCTCTCTCTCTCTCTCTCTCTCTCTCTCTCTCTATCTCTCCTCTCTCTCTCCCCTCTCCTCTATATATCCTCTCTATCTATATTATCTATATATATATATACTCTATCCCTATATATATATATATATATATATATATCTCTTCTCTATCTATATCTCTCCTATCTATCTATTCTCTCTCTCTCTCTCTCTCTCTCTCTCTCTCTCTCTCTCTCTCTCTCTCTCTCTCTATCTATATATATATATATCTATCTATATATCTCTCTCTATATATATATATATATATATATATATATATATATATATATATATATATATATATATATATATATATATATATATCCATCTCTTCTCTCTCTCTTTCTCTCTCTCTCTCTCCCGCTCTCTGCTGCTGCACTCGGATGTCGATGCGGCTACTTCGGGTTGGCTTTTCCGCTTTCTCTGGTCGCTTACGTTTCTCTTTCTTCTCGCTCTTCCTCCCTCCTTCTTGTCATCTTCCATTTCCAATCCTCTAATCCACTTCCAATTCTTTCCAATCCCTCCCGGCTACCAGCATTTATCGTTTTTTGTCTTCTCCTTTTCCTCCTTCTTTTTTACTTGCATGCCAACATTACTCCTGGTTATCCTCTCTATCTCTTCTCTCGTTTTCTTTAGTTTTCTCTCTATCTATAATTCGCTACTCTTCTTCAACTTATCTCCTTTCTGTTTGTCTCTTGAATTTTCTTCTCGTTTCTGCTTTTCTCATTCATTCCCCTTACTTTGTTTTATTATCGAATTCTTTTCCTTTATTCCCTTATCAGTATTCTTTTTCTTTATCAATTACTCTCCCCTTTATCCCCCATATTTCCCATTCTCTCCTATTCTCTGCTTCTTGTCTCTACATACCGTTTTCTTCACTTTTCCCCCTTCCACTCGTTCCGTTTTCTGTCTGTTTATATCGTTTTATTTTCTCTTCCTTTCTTCACTTCTTACTTGCTCTCTTTAGTTTTTTTTATCGAGATATATCTGCCTGCTTACATATCTCGGTACGTCTCATTTCATCTTCATTTCTTTTTTTCTTCTCTTCTTTCCTCTCATTTGCTCTCATTTGGACCCCTTTCAGCTCCTCTCTCTCTTTGTTTCTTCTCCTTATTCTTAGTCTTCTTTCCCCCCCTTTCCCCCCTCCCTCTTCCTCCTCCTCCCTTATTCTCTCTCTCTCTCTCTCTCTCTCTCTCTCTCTCTCTCTCTCTCTCTCTCTCTCTCTCTCCCTCACTTTCTCCTCTTTCACTCACTCTCTAATCCTCCCTCCTTCCCTGTGTGTGTGAGAGGGAGTGCGTCTCATGCCCGTTATTTATGCTTACAAAATGCTAATGGAGAGAAAAGGGACCGGTTAGTGTAATAAGGGCAGGTATTACAGGCTGACAGTCATTAGAGGGAACAAAGCTGAGTAGAGGAAGGTCGACACTCAGACGACTTC
>NW_028234415.1:26474175-26479175 GCF_977035675.1 Penaeus japonicus | reverse complement strand
GTGTGCGGGGCGGGGCAGCAGAAGGAGCCGGGGTTGAGGCGGGTAAGAATCATCAGTCTGTTAGTACCTGCGTTGCCGCCCGCGCGCCTCGTACACCTGCCGTGCCCTACGCTTATACGGCCTCCGCCAGGCGCCGTTCACGTGTCAGAAATGAACAAAGGCCTTACACTCAGAAGAACGCCGTCGATGACTTGAAAGTTTGGCCAAGAAAGTCCCGCCGAAGTGAGTGTGAAGTGACGAGCGAGAGCATGCCCAGTATGCCCAGTATGGATCAGCTGTTTGTGAGGCGAGGCCGTAATGAAGGTAGGGAACCTTCGCCGCAGCCACAGCACGGTCCTACAGCCGCGGGCGCCACGCTTCCAGGCCACCCGACCCCCCACACGCCCCTCACGCGGATAGACTACGACAACCTGGCACCGGACTGGCACAAACACATGAGCTGGGAGGAACTTCGGCGTCCGAGCAACTTCAACGGGGTGGACGGCCTCATGGGGCAGGTGCCTCACGCCAGTGAATCCTCCCTGGTCACTGACAGCTCCGGCCACCCACACATACGCCACCACCTGACCGAAGGTGTTCGACGGTCAAGTGTAGGGGTAGTAGGGAGGCGTGGCGAGGGGGCGTGGCGTGGAGGGCCTCGTGGCCAGGCGAGCGTAACATGTGGAGCACTGGGCCAGGCGGGACCCGGACCACCAGTCTCCGCGCGCGCTCTGCCACGTGCACACACGCGCTCACGAACCACGCGCTCTAACAGTGTTACCGGTGATCCAAGTGTTAACAGTGAAACGGAGCGTATTAATAAGACGAAAAGTAAGAGGAGTGGTAGTGTGACAAGTGTACAAGTGAGCCTCGGTGACGGTGAATCATGGCCCTCCCTCCGGGATGGTGTGTGTGACGGAGAGTGTACGTGTGCCATGCCCTGCAAAGTGTCGGGCATTCCTGTATACCAGGGGCGAGGGGGGGACCCTCCCCGGAACCCCAGGGAAGACCCTCCCCGGAACCCCAGGGAAGATGTGCCTCCTGCGGCTCCTACTGGAGGAGCCAGCGGACGAGGTCGCGGCAGTGGCCGCCGCGCCGGGAACAACAACAAACCATCTACTAGTTCATCAAGTCGCTCCCCAGCGTTCATGGGGCGCCGTGGCAGCTTTGGAGCCCCTGGGACGTCACGAGGCAATGTCACGCAAGAGAGGGAAGTGGATTTACCACGCCGGGCATCTCTGCCAGGTCCGGGGGTCGGTCCACCCGTACATTATAGCACATCAGAGGACTCGTTGAAGACTGGGAGTGCTTCCGGTCTGTCCTCACACCGAGCACGGTCCTCGCCGTCTCCCATTCCGCGCTCCCCAGCAAGGGGAGCATCTCCGGGTCTGGGAGCACGAGCGCCGTCGCCAGTCGGACCAGGGAGGACACCAACGTCTACACGACGACGGGAGTCCTTAGGAGACACACGAACTCCACCTACGACGCCCCTGGCCCGCCGCCCACCACCACGTGCGGTATACCAGGTGAGGCTGTCGCCAGGCGCCTCCGGCCGCGACTCTACGTCGACCCACAAGGAAAAGTCATCGTCTAAGCTCCCTGTCATGTCCAGTAAAAGCAAGGCTGACCCTCACCCTGCTGGTCATCGAAGCTTTCCACCGCGCCCAGCGAGCGGTAGGACAGCATCAGCGGGTCCCCGTGGAGGTAAAGAAACTCTCAGAGACAAAGCGAGTAATGAGGAGAGTAACAGAGGCACGGGTCAAGTGGGCCATAGCTCCCTGAAACTTGACACGCCGCCCAAAACGTTGCCCCTTTCAATATCTTTGAGTTCCCCAGAATCTCCTGAAACGAAAGATAACACAAGCGGCGGCGGTGACACGACCCTCAACCTTAGCAGCGTGTCAGGGACGGCAGTCACAGACAGTGATGCAACACCTGATCGGCAGAGAGAATCGTCGAGCAGAGTGCCGCCCGTCCGGACTGGCTCGGTATCTATGCTGCCTAAATCCTCTTCTTACGGGGAGAAATTGTCAGGACTGGCAAGATCGGGGAATAATCGACTGACTGCTTCGTCCTCACGACTCTCACCTGTCAGGCGCGGAAGTAGTGACACCACGAAGTCGAGTGACACAAGGCTGGATCACACTCTGAGTGCCAGCTCTTCAAACATTAATGCTAAATCAAGTGTAACCCGTACGTTCTCGGGTCCTAAGAGTTCATTAGTTTCGAATGATGGAGCAAACAGGGCCAGGATTGTCAGAAGGGTAATGAGTGGCAGCCGAACGAATCTCAGTAAGAAAAAATCGAACTCGAAGACGTCATTAGTCGTAGGTCGTCATAATATGTATAATCGCAGCAAATCGGGCTCCAAGAACTCTCTCCTCGGTTCTCGAAACAACTTATTCCGCGCCAGTCTCGATTCCCAGAGGACAGAGAGCACAACAGATTCTGGATGCAATTCCCCTCTGTATGGCAGCCAGTGCTCACTCGACGGAGAACGGAAGCGACACAATTCATCTCCCTCTCAAAATCTCCACAGGGCAGCCGGTTCCTTCCATTCTCGGCAGTCCAAAATTGACAGCAGGACGAACAGAAGGGTTATAAAAAAGAAGGAAATCGGCAGCAACAGCAACAGATCCACACCCACGTCGCCACCGAGACGGACACCCGACCCAGCCCCTGTCACTAGTCCTGAACCAGATCACAAAACCACTGTCACTAAACCTGCACCTGTAGAAAAGGACATGGGGGCCGAGAAGGACGTCGGCAAGCCAGTCTCCGAGAAGGAACAGTGCAAGGCGGATTCCGTGCACGAGGTAAAGATCGTCCACACACACTCCATGAGTAGCAGCCAATTAGTCGACAAGATGGACAAGCCACCCGTATCCGTCAGAAGATCCTACAGCCTCCAGCTTCCTCGAGCTCGTCCAGCTCCTCTCCCTAAGCCGGCAGCGTGCGAGCTCCGTAGTAAGGATGATACGAGGGTAAAAACTAACGAGGACAACGTCGAGGACGAGGGTAAAGAAAATCGACCCTTACCGGGCATTAACGTCTCGTTCCGTTCTATCTCATCGCGCCCCCCTGACCATTCTAACAGCCAAAGAACTCATTCGGGGAACAATGAGGCGGAAAATGCAACTCGAGATAAGAAGGAGATAACCAAGGTAGCTATCGTGGCTGAACCAAAGACAAGGGAAGAGAAAGGAATACAAGTGGAAGCTTCCAGTAGTGAAGAGGAGGAGGAAGAGGACGACGAGGAGGATAAATATGACCTGGACGAGGAGGCGGAGCAGGAAGGGGTTCGAGAGAGTCACTGCGAGGCAGGTAGTCAGCTGGGTAAAGATGAGGTAATGCCGGCCACTAAACCCCAGGTAGGATACGAGGGTCTGAGGAATCCTCAGCGGTCCTTACCTGGCCCATTCAGCGAGAAGGAAGAAAGGAGCCGTCAGTCTACTGCTGACAAAGTGAGGAAGAACACCGTCGTCCATATATGTGGCGAGCCCAAGGATAATACGCTCAAAGTGATAGAGAGAAAGGAGTGTCAAAATGATATTGAGGATAATCGAAATCATGAAAAAGTGATCCTCAATGACGATGATAACAATCACTTAATACAGCGTTTGGAAACCTCCTTGGCAGATATCATCGACTCCGCAGTGCTTAAGAACCTTAAGATAAATGGGAACATATTAACAGATCAGTTCGACGCCATCATTGCTACGCTGAAGAAGGTGGCCGCGTCAGTAGACTCGGGTGAGTCGGAGGCTCTTCCTCTGAGTCACAGGAATTCCGAGTGTGGCGTGAAGGGACCGCCCAAGACCCCCGTGTCCCCCTTGACCCCCCTCACCCCCACGTCCATTTCGTCGTCCTCTTCGTCGTCCATGAGTCCTATGTGCCCCTCCACCCCCCGGACCCCCACGTCGAAGGCCCCACTCTCACTGCTGTCAATCAACGAGTGTTATCCCGGCCAGATGACGACTCCCCCGGCACTGCCACGGAGCAGAAAGTTGTCGCTGCCGAGGGACACACTCCAGGATCACTCGCCGACTCTGGCCGAGCTTGCTCGTCGCCTCCATGCTAATCCTAATCACTTGAGAGCAGACCAGGATTATGTGGATTTCATGGATTTGGATCAGCCGTACGTTACTCCCCCGCCCACAGGACCCAGCACGAGCGATCTCATAAGAGGTGATCCGACGCCGAAAAATTTCGGCAGGAAAAACAGCACCGGATCTCTCGGTCTCTCCTCGTGTGCCTCCCTTCTGGAGGACAATTCCTACTACAACGGCGGTCCCACGACTACAGCCAGCGTGACAAACCTGAACTCCTCTGAGGACTACGCCAATGTCTTCGGATCGCAGCAGAGCGCCTTCCGGAAGGTCCACAGCACCTCTAACGTGAATGGCAACGGCTCAGGTGGTTCACATCGACTCTTCCAGCGCCACCTGTCGTTCGGTGGTCCTGACGACGTGCATACGGATAACAGACTCAGGAAGAGTTTGTCAAAGAGTCGGGAGTTGCTGAGTCAGTTAGAAAATGAATACAAAAAGATAAAGGGCGACGAGAATAAAAGTGCTCGAAATTCACTCGTCATTGATCAGAGTTGGCTTGACAAAGATTTCGATGAACTCCTTCAGACTTTATCGAATGACAAGACGATACAGTCTGATCCTCACGAAGCCTTGGCATTCCTTACTAACAATAACAACAATAATGCCAATGCCACATCATCCTCAGTCACATCCTCTGTTAGAAACGATAAATGGAAGGCCTCGAAGAAGGACATGCCTCCACTGCCGTCAGCGGACAGCCCTCGGATCAAGCGCCAGCACGGGCAGGCGGGTTCCGAAGGGCGTCATATCTTTTCGTTCTTCCAGAAGAAAGGTCGGAGCCAAAGTCTCTCCGGCACGGAAGCGATCAAGATAGTCTTGCCCGCCACCCCTGAAGACGGTCCCCAGGGGGGCCATCAGGACAGGGCGGCTTATTGGCCCCAGGGAGTTCACCAGCACGAAGGGACAGTC
>NW_028234415.1:26451675-26459175 GCF_977035675.1 Penaeus japonicus | reverse complement strand
TTAAAACTTCAGTCCTTTCTCCATCTTTTACAAATTGCCTTTGGTTGATTTTTACGTCTTGTAGCCCCGTTATTGCTGCCCACGCGTCACAAGCCTTTGGTGGACAACTGCGACCTCAATCCTCTGTCACGAAGCTTTGAAGACTGTTTTGAACGTCATTCTTGGACTTCTTGATTAGTAGCCAGTTGCCTCTCTTGTGTCACTCGACGACATGAATCAAGCACTTAAATCTCGTTGCTTTCTTCCAGATGGTTGTGGGTGTGACTGATGTATTTCTCGGTAAAGCTGCGAAGAAAAACACTCACTTTTGGAAATGTGCTTGTTTAAAAGGGAAGATTAAAGGGATGGCAACAAATGGTTTGACACTCTTGACACAAGTGGATCCATTAAAAAATGCATAGTTCTTTTTTACTCATATTTAGTTTTAAAACTTCGTTCTAAAATGTGAAAAGTACTGTGAATATGAATTTGACGATCTCATCGCTGCCCATTGTTGGGTGAAACACTTTCCAAAAGAGGTGAAAGGGGCCCATTTGACCATAAGGCGAGATAGTCGGGCGATGTGTATTGAATCACGAGAGGCGCCTAAGGCATAGTGTGATATCCCTCTCAACCATAAATCTTTGAAATGACAATTCGGCGGAAGAGAAAGTGCGTTAACTTCAACACTTGTCGCATTAGGGAGGTCGCGCGAACGTCAAAGGTTTCCGCCTTCCTGGTATGGTCTCTATTAGAAAGAAGGTGTTCTGCCTATGACTGTAGGGAAATAGTGTTTTATATACTATGCAGCATATTGTGCAAAGAGGATGTTTGTTTACAGAGTAGAAAAAGGTCTTTTTAAACGATAAAAACAGAGGATCAGACTCCGTGTTTCGGTGTTTAGAGATATCCCTGACTACTCTACAAACAAACAGTCCTACCTACACAACCATTTCTTTATACATAACCTGTCTACATAAAGCCCCATTCACCAACAGATAAGAGGGTCAGAAGAAAACTCGAGAATGTACTTCCAGTTTCACCATTCATCAAGTCATGCTGTTTTTCATTTTCTGTAAAGCTTTAATTAAAAGGTAATGGATATGAAAATTATTGTGTAGATATAGCGATATTCACGGGAGAGAAATTAACTATTCATTACCCATTGTTGTCTGTTAACAAATTATCATCTGTTTTCAAAGTTTTACTAATTACATTCCTTTCTTTTCGAAATTGTTTATCTTGCCTTCTGTGATTAATGATGTCTGTCGAGCGCTGTAAACAATTATATTTAATTTACTATTTACCCGTTTACTCTTGTCTGTATCTCTGCCATTGTCACTGAAATATTAAGCTTATATCGCATGTAACCTACATAACTCTTTGATACAATTTTCGAAACATACTAATCCAAGGGAATAAGTTCTTTCAAATACCGAGCACACAGTAGAGGTGATGAATCTCTCCGTATCATAAGACTTGTTGAAACCTAATGGTCGTGAGGTTAAGAGCAGTTTCCGGAAAAAAACTCTGGAAAGGGTAAACATAGTAAAAAATTGAAGTCGCACCATCACACGCGTGGACCGAGAGTTTCTTGTTTATGCAAAAGACATTTTATTTTCATTCTCATTCGATTGCTTCAATATATTTTGTGAAAAGGTAAGTATTACTGTTTCTGAAATGTGTGTATGTTATTTAAAAAAAACCGGACATAATTAAGCAATTTCAACCGAAATACGGTTTATAAACACATGCAATGGTTGGACGTCGCTGTGGTGGCTGTGCCGAGATGCAACTGACCGTCGTGAACACCTTGCGGTTTGCACACTCCACAGCTCTCTGTGATTATGGCGGAGCTAAACCCTCAATACTACCTGACTCACGTCTATCTCTTACTGCCTTTCTTTCTTTCTCTCTTTCTCTTGCTTCTCTCTCTCTCTCTCTCTCTCTCTCTCTCTCTCTCTCTCTCTCTCTCTCTCTCTCTCTCTCTCTCTCTCTCTCTCTCTCTCTCTCTCTCTCTCTCCCTCTCTCCCTCTCTCTCACACACACATACGTGCGTGTGTATGTGTGTGTATGAGGGGGTGCCTTGTTTGCCGACGTGTGATAATTCCACCTGTAATTTAGAAAGCAAATAGAATGTCATATGTTGTTATTCAATATCAGGTTTATATTATGTTAAAATTATGTTAAAAGTCTAATGTCTATAACTTGGCAAGTAGAGAAGAGGCAATCAGAAGTAGAGGAGCCAACATCGTGATATGACATTATCCAGTGGTTCTGTCTTTTTATATCATTACACGAAAATATTTACTGACATTAAGTTTGAGAAAAAAGGGTTAGAAAAATGCGAGGAGGTGCATCACTGTCGTCGTCGATCGTTGTACCTTTAAGGAGCTTCGAAATGGCGTAAAGGAGCTGCGAAAAAGCGTAAAGGAGCTGTGAAATAGCGTAAAGGAGCTGCGAAATAGCGTAAAGGAGCTGTGAAATAGCTTAAAGGAGCTGCGAAATAGCGCCAAGGAGGTCGTTGGAGGAGCCTAGGGACGACCCCAGGAAGGAACTTAAGTAATAAGAAGAGTGGCGAAGGAAGTCGGCCTCCCCAAAGTGTGCTGCGTCACTTCCTGCGCAAGAGATTAAGGAATTTCCCTTATCGATGGAGATGCACTTGGACATCTTAACGCCCATTTCCTTATTTAGTTTTTCGTAGACGATGTAAAGTCATGTGAGCTATTTAGACGTACCTAAATGAGCAGGATTTTTTGAATAGAAATTCTAAAAATATTCCCGTTTCGAAGGTATTTTTTCTGTATCTCGACATTTCTTGAATATTGATCTTAATATCACTTCTGCTCTACAATGAAGCTATTCACACAGTGACTTTTCTTATAGTAAATGTAATATAAGCTTGTTGAGCAGTTGCTAGCTGTATTTGTATAATATCCAACGTTATCACGCTTAAAAAGGAGTTTATTATGGCGGTGCAATCTATATTTCGCGACCCAAACGAATAAATCATTGCATGAGAAGATTGAACGGTGTCCGTGAATGTGCTTAATCTTCGCCATGATATTGAACTTGCATATTCATTGCCGGTCAACTGATATTTCCTTTGTCATCCTCAGCTTGGTATAACTCAGAAGTGGTTCTCCTTCCGGACTATGAACGTAATTTTTTTTTTCCGCCGCGAACAATGCTTTGGCCTCGCATGACTTAGAATGTTTATGCAATCGATAATATTATTATTCAGTAGATATCATTACTACATTATTATTATTATTAATTGTAATTATCATTCGACTAACTTAGATTATAAGCGCTGGTTGTTATTTTCAAAAAGTACATGCATAGATTTGATATTTTATATTCTAAATACGGGTGCTTATAAATGTTTTTACCTGAGGTTATCAATTAGATGAAGGACCCGGACACGGCTACATCCGTAACTCTCCGGTCTGATTACTCTTGATGTAATTTTGATAAGAGTCCCAACTTTCCCTCCTTTGCATTGCGTCCCGTACTGACTCGCCAAGGTTCCCCTTTGTGTATCTGCCTTTTTCGCGGGAACGAGTAAGAAGTGTGATCACGGACCGTACATCCCTTGCTACTTCCAGCATGATGATTGCCATTACTCTGCAGCGTGACCTGTCGCAGCTACGTCAGGATGTGTGTCGTGTGTAGCTTTTAGGGAAGCGAGCGTGACAAGTGTCGTGTCGTGTCGTGTGCTCATCGGGCGGCGTGACACAGGGCGCTTCTTCCGAACGCACGCGCAACATGGGGTGTTTCTGACACATGCTCAGGTGCCAATAGTTCTTGATTTTTTTTGTCCGTTGTTTTTATTTTCTAAATGCCGAAGTTCTTGCCGCTGATGCATCTGTTTTTGCAAGTTAGCGACGATGATGAGGTTATAGAGCTGAAAGGTGTTTTGCTCTGGGTGGAATAGCGAAGCACTTTCATGCTCTCAAGGACTTCGGATTTTAATTCTTTAAAACATGAAGGCTATTTTTTGCCCCTGAGTTTTTTTTCACGCGAAATCCATATTATGCTGAATTCTAGGTAGGAATATTTCATCATACTGAAGGCACTGCACGACCGGTGTATTGGAGAGCCACGCCCAAAATAGGACATTGCGTGGGCGTGGTCTCCTTTCAGCGGGGAGTCTCAGGTATGACGTGATTAATGTAAATCAGCTCCATAGAAATAACAGCTGGAGAGCAAGTTTGATCGCATAATTTCTCGTCTCTGGAGGCTAAAGGTATAGTCCTTAGATCAATACCCACCGGTATATTATAGCCGTAACTTACTGGTGATTTGATATATAAAGGTATACTATATATACACCATATGTCTAAATAAATATGACACTTGGTACCTATTAGGATGCACTATACATTATCTTATCGAGTAACGGCAGGCAGACGTTTAAGATAAACAAAATCATGTCTTTACGCTGCCACACATACTAAGATGCAGTGCCTACCAGGAAGTGATCGCAGCAATAAGAATAAGGATCCGGACGGACTCGAAGCGGCTAGTTCAGAGACTCGGACATGAGGTCTGAGAGAGATGCCAAGTATTATTTTTATTCTGATTATGTACACAGCCAGTAGTTCCCACTTACTCGCCTAGCTCGTAAATAATGTAGATTTTATCACCATTAAATTCAACTATTTTTTTTTCTTTTTGGGAAGCAGGTCAACAATAATTTTATAAAGAGTTATCAGTAATCATAGTGTTTACGGTTGCAAGAGGTGGGGTTTCTACGAGGTAGTTTGCGTGTCTCAGCGCCAGGCACAGGCGATCACCGTCGAGCTAAAAATCGGGAAATTCAAGACGTACAGGAACCATCTGTTTACCATCTTAGGAAATTTCCCGGAGATTCTTCACCCACATCTTAGGTGTATTTGGACAACCAACAAGAAGGTTCTATTTACATTTGTTGGAGGTAAACAGAGTGTAGCTTTTGCTTCGGCCGCCGGGAAGATAAATGAGAGAGCAGTATGTCAGCCATGTGTGTGAATTCATTATACTGCTGGATGGCGGAGGTGCTTAACGTGATCACCTGGATCTTTTAGCTATTTTTACAACAGCTCGGGATTTAACTCATTGTCTTTATTTTATTTTTTAGATAATTTTAGGTGTAAATTTGTATATAGTGTAGAATGTATGCCATTGGAGTGCATAGTCTTGTCTACTTATTAATGCAGATTTTTTGTTTGTAATGATATTTACCTTCTATGTATTTTTATATAGTTTCTGTTGTGGCTACCTAAAGCACAGGAAATAATACATTTAACCATTTTGATATACATTACAGTGCTAAACAAGCGTGATATTAGACTAAAGAATATTTTTTTACCGTTAGCATGACTGCAGTTTCTAAATCAACGACCTTCAGACGAAATCATTGTTGATACACTGACCAATGCAGCCAAACCCGTGTTGCTAAGAACAGTCACGCTGCAACGTCAGTGTGATGCAAGTAAACCTCAGACTACCCCCCTCCCCCCGATTTTAAACATTTATGAAGTTTTACCTGCTCGTCATTAGAGGAAAGGACTTCGAAGCTGAAGTAAGGTTGCTAATGCAATAGCGCCGTGAGTGATCGTGGCTTGCAGCGGGCGACTCCCGGTCGGAGAAAAACGAGTTAGCGGGAGCACCGGACAGCCCTCGTGCCGGTCAGTTGCTCCACGTAATGCCGGTCATTTGTCAACATTTCAGACTTTTTCTGAGGCAATGCTTGACGCGTTCGCCTCTTACCGTCCGGCGTGGTTACTGTCGGCAATGTTGCAAGTCTTGCGCTCGTGTTGCAGGCCTGGTGTTGAGGTAGTGCGAGGGGGTGTCTAATGCTTCCAAAGGCATTTGATGGCGAACTCTGTGCAGCGGTCCCAGCTGTTTTATTTTCTAATTCACGGAGTTAGAGCACGGAGGGGGCAAAGGGTCCAATCTCTGCATGCCATCAGGGTACCATTATCACCCCGGGTTTAGGTCATGGGCAGCTGTTATCGCCTGTGCGTGTTGATAATGATTCTTCGTGGGCGTTGAGCTTCGCTGTTTGCTGCAGGAAAGCCTTTTACGAATTTTATCAGATGTTATTCACCCTGAGAGAGCCATTATTTTCATAGACTGCCTTTACAACAGGGTGTAACACAGTGTCTCGGTACTTACCTTCCCTATACAATTTTTTATCCTAACATTTTCTTTTGTCCGTGTTTATACTGGTATTTATATTGCATGAAATCCACACACCAAGGCGCAGGATATGAAACCCGCATGAGAATTCTCATGCACAACGTACGAGAATGCTCACTTCTCAGTCATCATTCTCAATAACGTGTGAGATGCAAGAACTCCCGACACAATGGCGGCGGTGCATGCATGCCTCTCCGATATTCCCTTCCCCTTTTCCTCTCTTCCTTCCGGCATAAAGTCAACGATACTTTCACTTCTACGTATTTTTTTCCCCCGTCTGTGTGAACTGATCCGGCAACCTCTTTTCACGCTTTTCTCACATAGCCTAGATTAGCTGTGCAATGCCGAGGCAGTAAATGCTGCTTTTTACAATCTTCAAGCTGTATTGTTTTTTTTAAGGCCACAACCATATCGATGCTCGGTTTTTGTCGTTTTTCAGTCTTCTTGTGATTTATGGTTTATTTTGTTGTTGATACTAAATTCAGTTTATATTCACACACACACGCAAACACACGCACATACGCACACGCACGCGCACACACATACACACACATACACTCACACAAATACACTCACACACATATACACATACACATACACATACACTCACACACACACACACACACACACACACACACACACACACACACACACACACATATATATATATATATATATATATATATATATATATATATATTATATATGTGTGTGTGTGTACTGCGTGTGTGTGTATATAATATATATATATATATATATATAATATATATATATATATATATATATTTATATATATGTTATATACATATATATATATATATATGTATATATATATATATATATATATATATATATATATATATATAATATATGTGTATATGTGTATATGTATATGTATATGTATGTATATATATGTATATATATATATATATATATATATATATATATATATATATATATATATATACACGCAGTATACACACACATATATACATATATATGTGTGTGTGTTTTAACATATATATGTATATATATATATATATACATATATATATATATATATATATATATATATATATGTATAATATGTATATATACGCATATATATATATATATTATATATATATGTATATATGTATGTATATATATATATGTATATATATGTATATATATGTATAATATATATATATATATATATATAATTTATATACATATGTATATATATGTATATGTATATATTATATATGTATATATATGTATATATATATATATTTATATATATATATGTATATAAATGCGTGTGTATATATATATATAATATATATATATAAATAT
>NW_028234415.1:26436675-26441675 GCF_977035675.1 Penaeus japonicus | reverse complement strand
TTGAATCTTAGAGGCTGAGGAGTGATCGTAGGTTTGAATGAAGCAACAGATACCTAAATGAAGCGTAAAGTGAGCGACATCGTGAGAGGAATCAGTAATGGTCATTCGAAGGCGAAGGTCGTTGGCGCTGGTGAACGTTCTCTCTGCCCCGTATATGGCGGCGCCGGATTAGCCCTTCTGCCTCGCTCCCTCTCTCCCTCTCTCTCCCATCCCCCTCTTCGCTTTCTCCCTCTTCCCCCTCTTTGCATTCTCCCTTTCCCCCTCCTCCTTCCTCATTCTCCCTCTCTTTTTCCTCAATTCTCATCTCCCCCTTTCCTTCTCCTCATCTCCCCCTTTCCTTTTCCTCATCTCCCCTTCTCCCCTTTCGGCATTTTTATTAGTCTTCTTCCTCTCTCCCTTTTCCCATACTTTCCCCTTTCCACCTCTTCTCCCCCTCCCCTCTTCCTTTCTTCTCCCTCTCTATTCCTCTTCATCTCCCTCTTTCCCCTTTCACCACCTTCATCCATCTTCCTCTTCCCCTCTTCCTCTCCCCATACTTCCCCCTCTCCTCCTCCTCCCTTTCCCTTCTTCCCCCTTCTCCATGACATTGCCATCATCACATTTTCTCAACCTTTCGTGTCATATCTCCACATGTTTTATCATCTCTGTCGCTGAATTCGCGTGATTCCTCGCCGCACCTGTTCGAATCTAGACCTCCCCCCTCCCTCTACCTCCCTCTCCCTACCCTCCCCCTACCCTCCTCCGCCCCAAGCTCTTAATCATCTCAACCGCCGTTCTCAGACGTTAGACCTACCTTGAATATTTGTTGACTTAATTGTTTGCGTTGTTTTTATCTTGTAATGATGTGCGTCCAATCGTATGATTACGGATAATGATATAATTTGGTTAGAGTGATGAATAATGGGATAATTCCACATCATGACGAAATGAGAGAGAAGTTTGAAAAGAGCTTTTGTACGGTAACAAAGTGGCCGTGAGGCATAGGCCTACGAACAGCATTTGTTATGGCGAGGAAAAGGCAGTGTTTTCTTTGTGTGTTAGCTTGCTGAAGTGAGAAAGGAATGAATGTGCAGATTCTATTCTAACAGCAACTTGTAAAGTAAGCTTAGTAAAAGTATAAATGAGAATTAATAGTTCCACAATGCTATATGTTTAATTGACGTTTCACTTTTACATTTTCATCAGAAATTGCGTAATTCTAATACCAGTGTAATATCGAAACGTCAGATACATATCTACCATAGTTGAATCATTCATTCCTGTCCATAGGTTTTCTGCATTTTTATTGCAATGAACCCAAGTGGTAGTTAATGCAGAGTGCCATGGCAGCGGCAATGTGAAACCGATATTTGAACAAGTATGGCTTCCTGCTGCTGCCCAGGCTGGATATAATAAATGTATCGGGTTGCTGCTCTTCGTGTGCTCGATGGGATCTAAAGGATTTCATCAATGATTGAAATTCCCTTTAATGATAATGGCGAATAATTTGTTGCAGGTAGTAATATTTTTCATTTTGGTATTTATGATTCATGTGGTGTGCTGCATTTGTTGATGTATGAAATATTCGATTTGTGTAAGAGATCTAGCTAAATGTTATTTTATCTTTTTTTATTATTTCTTTTTTTTTGGGGGGGGGATGCTTGAAGTAATAAAAAAAATAATGGATGCTGGTTGATGATTCAATTTCCGTTAGATTTTTAAAAATCAATTCAAGGTTTCATGACACATGTTTTCTTTGTTTCACAAGACGAAATGCTTTCCCATCCCAAACCTTCCTTGATTATAAGAAGCCAGAATCATGACTCTGATGACTTGAACGACGATCGGCGCCCCAATCCAGATTCCCGTTCAACGAAATTGCCCACAAAACCGTGATGGCGCGTCTTAAAACGGCAGAAAAAATCGCTGCCATGCGTTATTTGCGGTCATGTCCTGACGTGTTTGTAACGGGCGCCTTCCTCCGCCTCTCCGGCCTCTGCCTGTCACTTTGTCACGATGGCGGCGCGTGACAGGATGACTCGTTGATACACAGCAGACATTCCCTCCCCGGAGCTACGAATCGGAGGGCGAGATTGATGGAGTGAATGAGACGGCGATTCCCTCGGCGTTTAGGCTGAGGTGCGAGGGAGTTCCGGGAGAGGCTGTTGGCTGATGGGTGTCTTCGTCTTAGCTGGATGTTCGGAGGGTTTCGGTTCTGTGGTGTCCTTGCCATTCCCTTTATTTTGAAATAAGGTACGTTTGAAGGACGAGGCTTTTAGTCTCTTTCTGTTTTTGTTTCGGTGAATACTTTGAAATTCAAGAGTAAAAGCGC
The DNA here is from genome assembly GCF_977035675.1 of Penaeus japonicus. Classification (NCBI taxonomy): domain Eukaryota; kingdom Metazoa; phylum Arthropoda; class Malacostraca; order Decapoda; family Penaeidae; genus Penaeus; species Penaeus japonicus. The sequence continues at coordinate 26,439,364 of NW_028234415.1, read as the reverse complement.
ATTGGTGACTTTACAATGTGCTTAAGCCGTAGAAGGCAACAGTATCACTTTTTACCACGTCATACTTTTCTACGCAAGGTTGTGTACAACATGTCGTTTGTGCAAGGGTTGAGACACTCTGCCTCCGAGCGGAGAATAAGGAAATTAAAGGATGAAAAAAGTTATGACTTGACACGAAAAGTGGGTTAGTTACTCAGTGTCGTTGAAAATCGAGAAGTTAGGTAGATGGACAACAAGAGTGAACTCTGCGGCGCAAGTCTTGCTTAAAGAACACGGAGAGCGAAGCACTAACACCTATGAAAATGACAGCAGTAAAACATGTTTGTCGTTTTGTTATAAAAAAAAGAACTAACGACAAATAGCTACAACCAATAATTTGTCTCACCACTTCTTTTTTTACAAATGTACTTGAAGTAGCTTTTAAAGAGCCTAGCAATATATAGGCAAAACGCGAAAAAACTAAGGAAGGAGCTACCGGCCAAAGCAAGTCAACAAGTACACACGAGAGACAACCTCGGCTACTAGAAAATGACGTGTTGACCGTTGAACCATTGCCCTTATTTGGGTAGTAGCCGCCCTTGGCTCCTCGGCTTCTGTGGGCGGCTCACCTGGCCTGACCTTTTGGGCTTATCGGCGAGCGCGCAGGTCTGATGCCCGCCGATAAAAGGGCGAGGAATCTTGGTCTCGGTCTTAAGGATGTATCGCGCGAGTCGGCCAGACGGTAATGAGTTTAAATATTTGAGGAGGAAAGATTAATTGACTTTTATCACTTGTTCTTTTGTGTTGTGGTGGTGACGGTGAGCTGAGTTTCTTTATGGTGTTGGGAGATGGTGTAGATAGGGTCTTTGTATGTGCTGAGGAACAGAGACCATTTTATTGGTGATCATGATAATGCTGGAGATATATAGATGGTTGTGATGTTGATGTTTGTCTATGGTGGTTTGGAGTTATCTTTAACGAGATTTAAACTCATCAACCTTAAAAAAGATATATATCTAATCTTTGTGTGTTGATATTATACATCTCTTTCTTAATTTTCTTATTTAATTCGGAACTCTTTTAAACACCGTCTATTATAAAATCTATTAATACCTCAAACATTAAAGCATACATTGTCCATCAGTGTTAATGATGAGGATGGCGGAAAGATGCTACACCCTTAAAGAAAAAAAATATATAATGCTAATGGGATGGTAAGATAACATATATATATATATATATATATATATATATATATATATATATATATATATATATATATATATATATATATATATATATGTATGTATGTATGTATGTATGTATGTATGTGTGTGTATGTATATATCGCATTTTCAAACTTTTCTTAGAATAACACATCACGTTTAGATATTTTCAGTTGCAATTTCTCCTTAAAAAGGCCAGAGGTCCAAACACGAAAATGCGTGGTCTGGCAAACTAGAGGTGGTATTTAAGTATTCAGTGACGTCTGGGCATTTGAGATGGCGCAGTCAGCCTCAAATATGATAGCGAGGGAGAAAGGGAGACTGAAATTGCAGGTAATGGTTGCAGTTAATTAGAAAATTCCTTTGCAAGAAAATGTCACTTCCATTACTGTGTATTTCTTTGGTGCTAATTAGAATGCGTGCTCTTACACACGCTATGTTCGCTATGTTCGCGCATTACCTCTCTCTCTCTCTCTCTCTTTCTCTCTCTCTCTCTCTCTCTCTCTCTCTCTCTCTCTCTCTCTCTCTCTCTCTCTCTCTCTCTCTCTCTCTCTCTCTTTCTCTCTCTCTCTCTCTCTCTCTCTCTCTCTTCTCTTCTCTTCTCTCTCTCTCTCTCTCTCTCTCTCTCTCTCTCTCTCTCTCTCTCTCTCTCTCTCTCTCTCTCTCTTTCTAAGTATGTGTTAATTTCATCCGGATTTTAAATAACGTCGACACTACAAAAGCCTGTCATGTGTTTCCTGAATCACCTGTCAGCCTTCCGTCAATGCTCCCCGCGTTGTTGCTTCACCTGATGTTTGTATCTGTCTAAGATCAGTTTCAGGGGCGTGGTCCCTGAGGGGTAGGAAAGGAGGGGGGGTGAGGCTATAGTGGCCGTGTACGCCCCTTGGTGTGTTCGTAATGCGTAAATTTCGTGTGTCGCTTTATATAGTATATGACCGCCATCTGAAAAAGAAAAAAAAATAAGTGTTGACCTTTTCTGTTTTTCTTAATTCTTCATTTTCTTGCGTTTTGTTTCATTTCATTTCTCTTCCACCGATTTATTTGTCTCCCTTCTTCATATATCTACGTTTTCTTCATCCGTTTTCGTTTTCATGTCGTTTTCGTAACCCGTCCTGTAACCTCCAGTCTGAGGTTCCACCCAATAATCTACCTGTCTATTTAACACACGTTTAACCACACGATGATCATTGTTATTAATAATGAACCCTTTTTACCATAATACTTATCTCCATATCATGCAAATGAAGTGTTCCACCAACCGTTTTTAATCAAAATGGCGATTTACATAATTGGTAATCATTGCAAGAGAAGTGATAAAATTTAAAAATTTGTTCGTATGTGTTCATATGTGCGTTTACCTAATGTATGTGAAACTACTTTTGTGTTCATATTCGTCCATAACTTATTGCAGCCGCATGTAGGTGCCAGAATGCTAGTAGGTATAATTGTATTGCAATTAAGTACTGGTATAAATGAGGCATTCA
>NW_028234415.1:26429175-26431675 GCF_977035675.1 Penaeus japonicus | reverse complement strand
CGTCTTATACGTGATCTCATCACTATGCAAGTTGAAAGAAATATTTCTCGACAATAGGAGCAGTGATATTTATCCAAAGCCGTTACGTGGTTGCAATAAGCATCAGACTCAAGACCGAGCATGAACTCAGGGGGAGGGGGATGGGGGTGGGGGAAGATAACGGCTGTGGTAATGAAGTAACAGTAAGGTGCTATTGGCATTGTGGTAACCTCAACTGATAGCGTGTTTCAGGTAACAAGTTATTTGGCTTTGTTATCAGGAGTATCGTGTGTTTGCATAAGATAACGATTTTACAGTGTTAATATACACTACAGTTTTTATTTTATTCTATTATTATACTCTTAACAAATGAGTATCAACTGGTTGTCAGGCTTTAGGTTAATTTACCCAAAGAAGCGACTTTTAATCCAGCGTTGATTGAAGGAATACGAATTTGTCCATACTTATAAGATCACTCAGAATATTATTATCCCCCTTTCAAGATGAACATCCTGTGGAGAAGAGTTTATTTGGTGTCTGAAATATTCATCATCGTTACCTCAATGATTTAGAACAAAATAAGGGGTGGTGCTTCAGGTAGCAGTGCTGTCTGTTTCTCGACATAGTAATAACATGCAAATTCCGAAACGTCAGTGATTGAATCTATCACCTGTTTATCAAATTTTGCCATGGAAGAAGCATCCGTCGAGATGATGTATATGCTCGTACAAGGTCATAAAACTGTAAGTATGTAAATGTCTTCAGGGGTTATCGGCGCAACGAACTCCTGCCATTTCGAGGCAGTGATGGCTTTCGAAAGGTAAAGGAGAGAGAGAGAGAGGGAGGAAGGAATGAATGAATGAAGGAAGGAAGGAAGGAAGGGAGGGAGAAAGGAAGGGAGGGAGGGAGAGAGGAGAGAGAGAGAGAGAGAGAGAGAGAAGTGGAGTACAAGAGGGAACAGAAATGATGGAAAAGAGAAGAATGAAAACAAGTTGATAGGGAATTCATTTCCCAAACAAGCCGCAGATCCTTGTCATTTGCTTGTCACACGACAGCCAGTGGATGTTATCAGAATATATATCTTTTAATAAATCGAATGAAGTCTAGGCGGGTGCGAGCATGTCATTCTGCATTGGATACTTTCACAAGCTCATGTTCCAACCGGAGGAGGGAGAACGGGCGTGCGCAGGCGATGGAATACATTCTAGCATAGACTGTCCTTCAGCCATCAAAGGGCTCGCAACAATCGCTGCTCCACCTGTTAAACTGCTTGCAAAACTCGTTGTCAGGCATCGGCGGTGTCCAAGTGCTTTTAGAACTCATGGCCTCAGCGTCCGAAGGCGTTCTTCAGTCTTCAATTTGTAACCGCAAAATCATGCAGGAAATGCCTGCGTCATCAAATGCTTCTAAACGCTAAAACCTTCAACGTTTCTGGAAATAGTGGTAAAATCCGTAAGCACACGCTCAGTCGCTGTGCTTTAATCGCGAAGGAGACGAGCAGCACACGAGGGGCGGCCACACGGCGTCAGCCAACACGGAAAACAAGCACACGAGGAAGCAGTCACGACCTCCTCCAAGGGGACTGCGCTGCTCAACCAGTCCTTGGGCGGGCTTCACGTACGGTGTCAAATTCTAATTAAGCCATTGATCGCCGAACTGCTCACCTGTAGCCAGTAAGCTTCTGGTTTGCTTTTATGTTGCAGATGCATTACATTCTGCCACGGCAGAGCATTAGAAATTCTGCTGATTAGAAGATTAACATTAAGACATTAACATTAACATAGAACTTTTTTCCTGATGAATAGCAATACAAATGTGACCTTGTATACCATACTATTCGGATATCAATATAGATTTTTGCACCATGTGGTTACTTAGAGTACTATATGTATTCAGGCCACATATGATACATACGAGTAAGGTCTATACCACATTGGTCCTAAATGGGAAATTGACATATTATACCAAGCCGATTTCACCATGTTACCTGAGCAGGCTTCATCCATGCGATGTATGGTTCGATAAAGCTCTAAGGTCACGTGCCAAGAAACCCAAGATATAAGAAAGCCTAAGATGGAGGAGGAGGTTGGATTAAGGAAGGCCATGCGATATCACATCAGCCCTCCGCCCTACGACCCTTGACCCATGATAGCGATTTCGTTTCTCTCGTTCTCAGGATTTCACCCGTTTTTTATTGAAGTAGTTAGAGTTTGCTTTGCAATCGTTTGAAGTCCGATAAAGGCAATGGAGAAAGAGGAAGTGGATAACTGTGTAAACTTCTTATTTTCGAAATGGACTGGCGTGAATGCCGACGCCTCACTTCCCCCGCAAACTTAAAGATACAGTCACCGTAATGAGGAAATGAAAACACAGGAAGCTGCACCAGTGAAAAGTCACTTCATACTAAAGGGCCGGAGAAAAGCCTAGCATTATCGCATGTAAATAAATAAGTACGTCACGAATACAGCAATTTGCCTTCGAATGTTGCAGTGATTACCCATCGCGAGCGCCGAAGCTGGAA
>NW_028234415.1:26404175-26419175 GCF_977035675.1 Penaeus japonicus | reverse complement strand
ACAGTACCTGAAAATAATAAATGTAGATGATGAAAGGGTGAGTCAGATAATAACTTTTGTTTTAGTGTATTTGTGAAGTAGCCAAAGACATCCTTCAAAGTTGAATAGACATGCCTGTGGTTTAAAGACAGATGTTTTCTTGAGGAAGTTGAGAAAGGACTGAGAGGCTTACGAGATTAACGAAACGTCCGGTCAGTTATTTTTAGTTATATCAAAATGAATATACAGAGGCAGTCATTTTTTTTTCATTTCAGAGCTTTAGAGAATCTGGGGTATTTTTTGAATTTTGAGTATTATGCAGATACATGAATTCATGTTCACGAATTCATGTGTGCATTAACACTTGAACATAAATATAAAGCTAATCATTCACTTAAATTGCAACATATTACTTTACAGAATACGGAAAAAGGCATATAAGAAAACGAGCCTATCGTAAGATATTACAGGGGAAACTTTAATAACTGTATATTGTGAGTGAGTCGTTATATGAGACGTACTCCGGATGTTTCAATGCCATGGCCATAAAAAAAAACACAATAAAATCATTAATAGTTGAAGTGTTTGTATTACCGATACTGGTGTGAATCAAACCCCGATGATGAGTCCTTTTTTAATTAATTTGTAAATGTTGTTTTTCTCTACGTAATTTTTTCTCAACATTCAGTAGACGCTCTTTTTCGCGCTTTGCTTGGGTGACGACAGATCATTTGATATATTACCACTGTAAAATTTAATGATCCTCATATATTGAACCATCACGATAAAGCCATTGTGATGCTGCGTCGTGACCCTACCTTATGTATAAGTTTCTTCATACTAATTCACTCGCACTCTCTCTGAACCTCACGCACTCACCTACGTGTCCGCTTAATTCACAAACTCACTTAACACATGTACTAATTTTCTCCTAGCTTCAACCCAAACACGCACTCTTTTACTCATCCCCGACCTCAATCACTCATACCCTTCCTCTTTATCACCCCTTCGAACCTCTTCCCACGCCCTCAACCCTAAGCCAAAAACGCCCGTGCGGCGAAGGCGGGGTCAGCGCTGAAAAGAAATGGCAAAATAGGATTAGTTTGCGACTGACAGCATGGGTGGAACACGGCGAAGGTGAAGGCCGTTTGCCACGAAAGGAATACTTTTAAAAGGCTTGTGATTACGAGTGTCAGGTCGGGCCAGCGAGCGGCGCGGGTCCTTTCTTGTTGTCTTGCGTCGTAAAGATCTTTCTTGGTAAAGAGATCTTTCTTGGTAGGTGTGTTTTAATGAGGGGAAAGAGGATTGTCTTTGTTTAAATGGGGGGTCAAGTGGTATTCATCAGTGTTTCATATTTGTTTTAAAAGTCATGCGCTGAATCTGAGAATTTGGTGCTGACTTATTGTGTTAACAAATGGACCTATTCAAAACAGCATATTGGAGTCAGTAGAATTCAAGTCAAATCGATGTTGAAACGATGTCCAAATCACTGCTGAAGACCCTGCCTTGCACATTTCAACACAATATTGACTGCGAGGCCGTGCAGTCTAGAGATACTAACTCCTTAACATTATGCAGAAAGTTTAAGGCGTAACTTTTTGACAGAAAGATAGATGGATATACAAGACGAGCAGATCCCTGGGCGTCCATGCGGGGATCCACCCGGGTCATGAGTCACTCCTGGGAGCGGTCCGGTACTCTCGCGACTCCTTTCGAGGCCCTTGGGAGGGCGGAAGGGGCGGCTTGCCTGGGTTGGGGTCGCTTTGTCTTGTGGACAAATTTTCCTTTGCTGCTTCTCTCTCTCTTTCTCTTTCTCTCTTTCTTTCTTTCTTTCTCTTTCTCTCTCTCTCTCTTTCTACATGCACGTATGCACGCATTTTTATATGCCTTAATACACACACACACACACACACACACACACACACACACACACACACACAAACACACAGCATACACACACACACACACACACACACACACACACACACACACACACATAAACACGCACCATACACACACAACACACACACACACACACACACACACACACACACACACACACACACACACACACACACACACACACACACACACACACACACACGCAAACATACTCCCACCTCTAATTCTCCCTTCTTCTCCCTGCCCATTTTTTAAGTCTTCTGTTTCTCTTGCTCTCTCTCCCTTCACCTTCCCTCTGATAGTCTGCCTATTTTTGCTCTTCCTCCTTTCATTCCTATTCACCCTTATCGACCCTCCCGTGGGTAGAGTGAGCTCCCCATTTCACAGTAGCGAGGTTGCGTACGGGAGACAGTAAATGTGTCAAGGGTTTGTCGGTATGTAAAGAGCAACGCCGCCATTACTGCGCTCGCCCGATATGGTGGGTCAGGGAGACACTGGTGCCGGGCGATGGTGCCTGCCTGTCTGTCTGCCTGCCTGCTTGCCTGTCTTCCTGACTGTTGGTCTCCCTAACTTCCTTCCTCCTTCCTTTCTGACTGTCTGCCTGCCTTTCTGAGTGTCTGCCTTCCTAACTGCTTCCCTTCCTGTCTGCCTACATTCCTCCCTGACTCTCGGCCTCCTTGCCTTCCTTCCTACTTACCAGCCTGCCTGCCTTCCACACTCGCGACTTGCTAGACAAACGACCGAGGTGGCGAGCGGGCAACAGCAGTTCAACAACATTACAAGTGGACTTCGAACGATGAACTGGTTGTGTATTGACTTTTGCTAAGGACTCAAGGTGGTGTATTTGTTGCCTTGTGATGGCGTGTGGTGATAATGAGCGGATGATATAGAATTATAGATTATTTAATCATGGGTCTTTGAGACGATGTAGCTTATCTGAATTAAACGGTTCCTAGAATGGCTCAACCTAACGAGATTATCATACTTACGACCAATTTAAAGTCAGTTATCAGACATTACCATTTAAAACTTCAGATAACTTCTTCCACATCAAGTCATGCCATTTTGCCGTTGTTTCTAGTGATAACCAAGGAGTTTTTCTTCCAAACGTAAAGATGGTTCGTAGCAGCCCTATCTCCCTCGCCTTCCCTTATGCGAGAAGCGAGGCGGCCACTTCACCTTTCGCTCCTTGCCGGGATGATAACCCCATTTTTTGTTTATGAATATGTGTGTGTGTGAGAGGCCAATTAGCAATCCACACACATCACCCCGGTAGTTCACTTCTCTCTAAAACAAAGTAGCAACGTTACTGCAAATTTAATTGCACGATGGATGACATGTAATTGACGTTTCGATATTAGATCATAATTACATTTAATAAAGATGCATCATCGGGATGCCAGTCACCACATAACGTATTGTGGGATTCTTCATTCTCCTTTATATCTTTTTCTCCTGTTCTTTCAGTGGCTCTTGTTCACTCTATGCCCCCTCTCCCTCCCCCCTCTCACTCCCCCCTCTCACTCCCCCAGCGAGTGTTTCTTATCTATTCCGTGACCTTTTACCTTATCTCGCTCCCCCTGTTGATAGTTCGTGACCGCGGGGGCTCATCGCAAGGGCAGATCCTCAGAGCAATTTCGCGCTTAATCACCTTGATCTTATCGGTCGCGATGGATAGGCCTATTATTTGTCTCTTATCAGCTCGTGCAGTTATGATGTGATCGCTGATATAAGGTTTGAATTATATTCTTAATGGCATTCGTGTTCTTATCATAATAATTGTTATAGTCCGTCCTCGTTGAAAATGACACAAGTTCGACGCAGTGAATATTTTTGTCTCTAATTCTTATTAAATACCGACCAAGGTTAGAAGAAAAAACACATACACGGTATCGGTACCTCTACTTCACGCCCGATAAAGACCACCACGCCCACGACCTAGCTTGAATCACAACACACCCACCACCTACCTTGAGTCACCGCACGCCCACACGATACGACCGCCACGTCAAAACAAGACTATCACCCACGTCCCTATCAGTCCCAATACTTCGCTCTTGTCATTCCCAGACATTACTAACATTCCCACAGCTCTCCGTAAAGTGACCAACACATACTCTCACGCACTCCCTTAGCCTCGCAGCAACGGCGACGACCACACTGTGTAACCAAGCCTTCGCGAACCACGCTCTCATAGGGATACGACGACCACACCACGGACTTAGTACCAGTACGACCATGGGGCAAGCACGACCCCAACCGATACCACGAGAAGGAAAAGTAATAGGCACGTCCTCATGTCAGCCACACTGTGTCCATAACCACGTCATTACCACGGCCGCACCACCTCAAATGCACCTTAATCACGAAGGCGCCAGGATGCCTCGTGTACAGGTTATTCAGGCACTGTTAAATCGCTGACAAACTGGTAAGATCCGGAAAACAAATTGAATGTGTTGCGTGTACTTGTATATCCGTGTATGTGTTTATGTGTGTGTGCATGTTCGTACAGTTGTGTGTGTGTGTGTGTGTGTGTGTGTGTGTGTGTGTGTGTGTGTGTGTGTGTGTGTGTGTGTGTGTGTCAGTGAGTGCCGTGTACAGGGATCGATTTTTTAAGACATATTATTGACACTTAAGCATTAAGTGGATGAAAGTGTGGCGGGCGGGATGAGTGGGTAGGAAAAATAGACAACCCAAAAAATAAAAAGAAATGCCAAGGAAAAAGTTATCGACGCAGATAAAGAGTCAGAAATTGTGGGAGAAAAAAAGCATGTATCAGATATTTATGTAATGTAGCGAATGAGGATCAGTGTGACAAGTAAGTGTTAAGGGGAGAGAGAAAGAGAAAGAGAGGGAGAGAGAGAGAGAGAGAGAAAGAAAGAAAGAGAGGGAAAGAGAGAGAGAGGAGAGAGAGAGAGAGAGAGAGAGAGAGAGAGAGGGAGAGAGTGAAAGAAAGAGGAAGAGAGAAAGAGAAAGAGAGAGAACACACATAAGACATGGGGAAGAATCCAAGACAAGCGCGCAAGAAAAGAGCACAGTGTTGCCCCCGTGTGGTCGAACGGTCGAGGTAATGTTCGCATAAATAAGGCCAAACTCTTATAAAATTCTTTCCAGTAATGTCTGCTTACTGTTCTGACGTATATATGTACCGTAATTTCGTACGATTAGCTTCTTGCTCGTCGTTTCCTGCGAGAATAACATTCGTAATGCGCTATATATACTTTTTTTGGACAGTCTGTAGTGCGAGTTTGACTGTTGTGTATACCAAAGGGAAATATTTTTTTTTACGGGGGGATCTCAGTTGTATGTCTTATTTTTTTCTGTTTGTTGTTTTTGTTTTTTATGGGTAGTGTTACATCATTCTTTATGTAGGTCGATATGGCCCTATCACCTTTACGTCTTAATATATCGTTCTGTGATATTTCGATAGAGATTGTTTTGCTCTATCAACCTCTTTTTCGAGATCCTTGTCCATCTGTTTACTAGATCACTCTCATTGTAAACATGTTTGCCTGTTTAATATGCAAGACCACGCTTACTTTCTAAGTTGAAAATTATTCTGTCGTCTGGGGCGTAAGACCCAAGAAAAGACCTTTTTATCGATCAGAGCGAATGGTCTGCAACACTTAAATATTCTTGAAGCTGCACGGGCAATTACTGTCGTGTACAGTAAACCCCCATTTGTTTTTATAAAGTCCGTATGTAGTTTAAATGTTTGCATATAATTACTGCCAGGTTACGTATTTCATTTTCCCTATCTTGAACTGGATAACATTTCACTTTTTTTTCATTTAAAATCATCTTTTAATGATCTTTTCCTGTTTTATCTCCCTTTCTTTCCAAAGCAAGTAACAAAAGAAAGGCATAGGAAGCCATTATGCGTCCGGTAGCAAGCATACAATCTAAAAAAAATGAATAAATCCATAAAATAATAATAAAAATAAATCACTCATTCGCGTAGGTGATCTGAGTTGCCACGTATGCCTACATGGCTATCTCCCATCGCCCTTTATAACTATGGCTTTCGAGCATCTGATATATAGACGCCAGTAATTCTTCGTTTGGCTTTCTTCCCGTTTGATCCGCGACTGAGGGAAGTGTGTAGAACTGTGGCGAGAGGCGGTCTGGTAAAAGGTTATCGTGGTATTTTGGTGTTTGGTGAAATATCTAGATGGCAGCAAATATCTGACCTAGATACATGCGATATAAGATTGATTTCGCTCATTAAAAATAGATATTGTATTTTTGTATTGGCGATCAAAGCATAGAAAGAACTTGATTGAGTTCGCTCGTTTTGTAAGGATATTAGTTATTGTATTTTGTATTGGAGATCAAGCAAAGTATGAAAGGGACTTGGAATACAGTACCGGAGGATGACATCAGCTGAGCCAGTAAGTCTTATTACAGGGCGGAGATATAAAGCACGATGAATCTCATTTTAATTGGCTAATGACCATTATAATGCCATAAATCAGGGTGATTGCAGTTTTCCCTCATTTGATTACACGTTTTCAGCAGAACGTCTTGGTCTGTATCCTCCATGAATATTGAAGTTGATTTATCACCGGAAAGTAATTGTTCATAAATCAATTAGATCTCATTCAGTGGTGAGCGTCTGCCGTCAATCACAGGTGTAAGGTCATGGAAACACCTGGGAATGATGAACAGAAACTGGTCAATATAGAATATAAGAGCTATGACTTCACAGCAAGATTAATGAACTTGAATCCCAGCCTCAATTGAACTGTCAACGCAGACAAAGCGCAGCGAATTAGCTTACGAAATAAGTCTACCCTCGTCTCAAAAGAACCGAGGCATTGTGCCATTCAACTGCCTCCAGTTTTTCGCCGGGAGTGGGGAGTGCCGAGGCGGAGGAACGGCACTCTGGTACTTAACTAACAATAAGGGAGGCACCGGTGATTACGGGGGTGTGGGGAAAGGGTTGGAAGAGTTTGTTTACGTTATTAATTTAATTTGGCCTTTTGCAACAGCCTTGCGATCATAATAAGTGGATGTACAATTGGCGTTTGTAGTAGACGTGGTTGCGCAAAGAGGGAAGTCAAAATGGATTTGATAGATTTAAAAGTACTAACGAACTGAGAAGCAATGGAAACTCGAAGTAGACTGAGGGGGAAATGGTCGAGGGCGAATAGCCAATGGACCAACGTCCTCGACCACACGATGTTTTGAAAGTCCAGCCGCTCTTTAAGGAATGGAGATGATTTATTGCGCCCGCGTTTCTTTCACCGCGTGGCTGTCAGGGCGTTGTTTTTGCTTCGGGCTTACGCAGCTTGCCTTGATTGCGTGCGCGTGCGTTGGGTTTGCTATGATGAATTCCGCGCTCTCTGTCTTCATGTCTTGCGGTGACACTAGAGCAGGGATTTCCATTTGACTATCAAATTGCTATTTCTTCATATAACGATAAGTCACATATTTTTATCCAGGATCATGTAAGATATATACACTTTACGTGAAAAATGTCACCTAGATTAGCTGAAAAATGTTTAGATTAGCTGAAAAAGAAACATAAAACGCCGGCTCCCTCAGACAGATTGCATGTCGCCACTGATGTACTGACACAAGTACCACCCCTGCGGAAACTCCCCATTACATAATCATCGTAGCCAACAAGGAGAGGAGAACAGGAAATTGTTAAGTACAACTCCGCCTTCCTGGGATGTAAGCGAGAGCTCTGCGTGCTCTAATTGCACAATCGACATGGAGACCTTACTTCCCCCGGTGCTTTAAGTTTACAGGCCTGACCCCCTACGAAGGGATGTGTAAGTTCTATCTTAAATAATCTCGTGGCTGGATTAACCCTCTACCCCGAATGCGACGCGCGACTCCAACAGATAGGACGGGCAATGATGCCGTCGCTGATGGAGCATGACAAATTAATTAGCAGCATGATCATGCACTGGTCACGCCCGATGAGATAGGTAGAGACCCACCAGTCCCCGTGTGACAGGGCAGCTAAGTGTCACAGCGCCATTTTCTAGCTAGCGGATTTCCGACCCTATGCGCACTCGCCCATATGCTCCTCCTTTTTTGGACGCCTAATCTCCTCGTCAGGTCGCAGGCGCGGAAGGTGCGGCGCAAATTGCATCTCCTGCGAGTCTTTATTAGCCCCCGCGTCTGTTGTGATTAGCTCTTAAGTGACCAAGAGCTTTTCCTATTTTTTGTGCCCTTATTCCTATCTTGGAGCTGATGATCTCAACTTGCGCTAGAGATTGCCTTGTGTGATATGTACGTGTGTGTGTGTGCGTGCGTGCCTGTGTGTGTGTGTGTGTGTGTGATTTTGCACTTATGTGAATGAAAGAGAACGAGTCTAAGGATGAGAAAAATGAAAGAGGAAAATAATGAGAATAAGGATAGGGGAATAAAAGGGAGAGACAGGGGGAAGTGCATAAGGAAAAGAGCAAGGCGGGGTGTAGGGGAGAAATGAGAGAGCAAGTTAATGAGAGAGAAATAGAAAGAGGGGGAGGAGGGAGCAATAAGGAATGAACGGCACCTTTCGCCGAGATCACGGGTGTGCACGAAAATAAACTGAAGTGTGTATTGGTTAACAAATGTATTGTTAAATTGTGAACTTATTCAAAAAAATTCAAAATTTTACTTTTTACAAATCCTCCGAAGAGCATTGCTAATGTGAAGAACACTTTATTACTCGGAATTGCAGTTGAATTTCTATTTACACAGAGTGACAGCCCTAATCAACCTGTCACGCCCATTTCTACTAATGGTTATACATAAATCATCCAGGTGTGCAATGAGCAACATAAAAAATCTCGGGTGTGCAGTTGTCATGCTTTCCATACGAGAGAGAGAGAGAGAGAGAGAGAGAGAGAGAGAGAGAGAGAGAGAGAGAGAGAGAGAGAGAGAGAGAGAGAAATTACTGATCGATGTAACTATTTGCATAATGCACATTTTTAACTGAAATGGTTCAACATGAACTGTACAAACCATTTAGGCATAGTTCCTATGCCTATTCATGTGTATACACCGTATACAGTATGAATAAACTTGTAAACAATAAATTCCAATTTGTTTTAAGTTTTATATAGAGGAATTTTTTTTTTTTTTTGCCATATTTCCTATATCAAAGTACTAAAATATTTATATAACTGTATTTACTGGTCAAGTATTATACATAAACGCACAAGTATCAATTGTCTTTATAGTATCCCCTTAAATATAGCCTCTGCCATCTTCAATGACGTGTTACTAACTCCGTTTTCCTTCTTTCCAGGTATGTACTCAGAGCGAGGGTAGACTATGTTAAACCTTAGTCATAGTATTTCCATGTCGGAGGTAAGTAAAATCCATTTTCGCTTATTATCTTTGTTATGTATGTGGTTCCTATAAGACGAAGTTAAAGAGTTATATTGGTACAAAAGGAGTGTTAAAAATCTACTTTTTATCGCAACAATGATGTGATTGACTAACTAAATGTTGTAAATCCGAATAGAATCGTTGTATTCAAGATAATCATCGTCTCCAGTTGTGAAATGATTATCATTACCAATCTGTCAAGCTATAATTAATCATCAATAATTTGTCAAATAAACCTTCAGCCCGATAGTAAAACCGACTAATTTATCTTTCTCTGTCCATTTGCGTGAGAAGATGAGATAACTATCTGCTCACAACGCAAACAAAATATTTGGTACAAAAGGTTAGATTATGAAAAAGTAATTAGTTTACATAAGGGCCTCACTGCTCTATGAAAGATAATCTTCTAACCGTTCGTTTATATATATATATATATATATATATATATATATATATATATATATATATATATATATATATATATATATATATATATGCTGTATTCATGGCTGAACCTTGACATAAAAGCAACACTATAATACTGAAAATATACATTTACAATTGCATTAAGGAATACAAAAACAGCATCTCCCTACGGATATATTCATTCATTCATCACTGTGTGTGCGTGGAGGTGGGCGGGAGGGTAAGAAGAAGCTCTCTTCACAGCTAGTATTTTTGAGTCGCCCTCGTCACCCACGGATCACGGTGGCTCACTCCCATCCCCTTCTGAGACCGAAAGGCGGCTTTGTTACGTGACGATGACCTCTGCGTTCTGTGGTGGTCGTCCTGCGAACATCCGGAGAGAAGGAGGTGGGAAGAGGGGGAGGGGATGGGAGAGGTGGGGGAGGGGAAGGGGGAGGGCGGGGGGCGTTGCATCCGTGGCGAAAGGAAGGGCGAATGTGTTGTATTTTTTTCAACTGCTGAGGGCAAGTCCGTTTTCTATTTCCTCTTATTCTTAAGAAACTATTTGGGAAAATGGTTGAAGAAATGTTGCCACAACTGTTGCAGCTACAATAGTTGTGGCAACTACAAAAGCATTATAAGCAGTAGTAAGTGTGGTGGTAATGGTGATAGAACAGACGGTGGTTGTAGTAATCGTGACATTATTGATACTAGTAGTGTGAATAGTCATAATAGTAGCAGTGGTAGAAGTAGAGGTAGTTGTAGTAGTATCAGCAGTAACAGTAGTAGAAGTAGTAATTGTAGTTATTGATGATGTTGTTGTAGTAGTAGAAGTTGTAGTAATAATAATAATAGCATCAGTTGTAATACTATTAATAGACGTAGTAGTGGTAGTAGTAGTAGCAGTAGTAGAAGTAGAAGTAGTAGTGGTGGTAGTAGTAGTAGTAGAAGTAGCATTAGTAGTTGTAGTAGAAGTAGTAGCAGTAGCAGCAACATAGTATTGGTTTCACCAGTGTGTCCCTCGAGAACTAATCATCTGCGCGCGTCTCCGATTACAACCGGTCGGATCCGCTTCTCTCACGATTCTCTGGATCCTTGTTGCTGTGTTGCTCCGCCCTCGGCTCCACCCAGACTGCGTGCTTATTTGATTCATTTCGTGCAAATCAAACAGATCCAGTGCACTGCTATTTCCGTCCGTGTTGCTGTCGACTCTCCGCTGTTTATTTATCTCGCGTCCTTTTGATCTAATAAGTTTACACCGTCCTTTTTCCTTCTCGCTTCCCGGGCATTTTTGTTGATTTCTGTGTTCCCGTTTTCTTTTGATGCGCTCGCACCGCTCCCCGTGGGATCCAGGCTGAAAGTCGAGGAAAATTCTCTCGCTCTTTAGGTTTACATTTCTTTTAACCACGCTCCTCTTGCTAACTAGTGTACGCAGTTTTCGTTAAATATATATATATATATATATATCTATATATATATATATATATATATATATATATATATATATACATATATATATATATATATATATATATATATATATATGTATGTATATATATATATATATATATATATATATATATATATATATATATATATACATATACAGTATATATACACACACACATATATACATACATATTTTTTTCTCATCATTCTTATCTTTTACTCTTCTATGCTATGATAATTTTCTTTTCCCCTTCTCTTTCACTCTCTTCTGCTCCCTCTCCTTCCGTGTGCATTCCTTTCCCGACCATACAAGCCCCGAAGCAAGCAAAGCCCATTAGCGGTATGATACCAATCTAGGCTTCTTCGCTACGGGCGGATCTGGAGCAGGGATGAGTGACTGGCTTTAAAATTCAGCTCTGTGAGTAATTGTGTTTACATTCGATTTTCCTTGTAACTTTTTTGGGGGGGAGAGGATTAGAATGAAGTATCAAAATTGCATATTGGCTTCGCTTAACCCGGGATAGAGATAAATTTAAGCAGACTCTATTTGACTTGGAGTAAATAATTTTCCCTTATCACGAGTCCTGATGTCTGGAAAATTGGAAGTTCCGGCTCGTCTGAGGCGCACCTGGGTGGCAGCCAGGATGCGGTCGTCCAAATGGCAAGCGAAGGAGCATAATAATACCCTTATCTCGGGCTCCTTCGAACCGCATGGGAGTTGGTATCTGGCCGGACGTGGGGATGGTAAGATCAAAGCTAGATGTCGTGGGTAGAAAGCACTAATATTTTGGGTGGTATACTACTGTTTGATTAGGTTGTTCTCTTTGTTTGTCTTGTATGTTTTTTTTTCTGTGGATGGAAGAGGTTTCCTTAATTTTCCGCATGATGGGAAGAAGTGAGCATATATTTTTTTACGATAAAACCAGTAGGTGTTTTTCTGAGATATTAAGTCTTAATTTTTGTAGACTTTTCCATCCTGGTATTCTTTAATGTGATTCGTGAATATGCTTGCCCTTTGCCAAATGTAGCACTTGAAAATACTTCACAATGCAAAAGTCCATACACATGCAAAAATACAAGACTTAAAATTCCTCAAAAATCATATCACTTTATGAAAATAAATGACTCATACATTTCTTACCTTTGTGATGGCAATTTCGATATATGAATAAATAATAAAAAAAAAAAAAAATCTCCGACTTACATGAAAATACCATTAAGCCATCCGTCAACAAGTAACCGAACACGTATATTAAGAATAGTGATAAGGGAGTAGGCTGGCGTCCTATCAGTATGGCGACTGGCTGATAAGAGGGACAACCAGAGACCACAGTCGCCACCATCGACCAGTGTACAGTGTCGTGGTAGAAACGAAGGTGTGCCTCTAATGGGGTTCTGTTTCTGTTTCATGGGTTCTATCCCAGGGGTTCTAGTCCGACACGAGAGGGAATCCTGCAATGGTGAAAGTGATTGGTGATTTGGTTTTCTTAGAAAGGAAACGGATTCGTTTGACTTGTGATTATCTAATCGGTGATTGTGAATATTTACAAAAACTGTTGACCTCTGAGGCTGAAGGTGGTTTATGATTGTTTTGGGTATTTTTAGATGTTGGCATTATTATTGTATGAGTTGTTTGTTTTGGTTGACGTTTGTATTTCTTAATCTGTTATTGTTATCATTATTGTTGTTAACATCATTATTGATATTTTTACTGTTATCATAATTTTAATATTATTATTGTTGTTATTATTATTATTATCATTATTATTATCATTATTATTATTATTATTATCTTTATTATTATTATTATTATTATTATTATTGTCATTATTATCATCACCATAATTATCATATCGTTAGCATTATAGTTCTGATAATGATGATAATAATAATAATGATAATAATGATAATCACCATCACCATCCTCATCATCGTCACCACTGTCATTATTAGCATTGTATTATTGTCGTTATTGTTATCATTGTTATTATTATTGTGTTAATCATCATCATCATCATTTTTGTTTTAAGTCTTTTGATATGTTTCTGCTGTTATTACTGTCGCAGATGTGACCTTTGATGTCATTATTATCATCATTATCATCATCATCATCATCATATCATCATATCATCATCATCATTATTATCACTATTATTATTATTGTTAATGTTGCTATTGTTATTGTTATAAATGTTATCCTTGTTATAGTTATAACTATTATTCTTTAGATTATATTGATAGACGTTTGTGGTCGGGAATCTTTTTTTAAAGGAACGGTAATTTCTAATTCATTAACAAAAGAAGTCCTCTTTGTATTGTAACCGCCAAGCATATACGAAGTCGACGGGCTATGTGTGAGTGAGAATTACAAGGTCAAAAGTGTTACAGGTCAGAAAGGTTGTCTGAAGGCTTCTCATTCCTCAATTAGAAACGCTAGGCCGGATAATTAACTTTTTTGAGACAGCGAGTTTATTTTCTCACTCTTTCCCTTTTTTTTCTTCCTTGAGAATTTTCTTTTCTTTTCTCTTTACTTCGAATCTGGGTAATTCTTCTGTAAAGATTTACGTCGGAGGGAAGGGAATTTTTTTCCCACGCTCCTCTTAGAGTATTGATCTTACATGTTGATATATAACAGGCTTTATAATAGTCTTGCGAGGAGTGAACCGAGGGAGCCTCAGCCATCTTGCTTGTTCATTAAGATCACACGCCTGATTAGGGCTATTAAGCCTTGATGGGGTTGGTCTTCGGGCTTGGGAATCCTGTGAGGACGAGAGGGTTCTTCGGTTTTAGTATTTCGTGTTGTGTTTGGTGTTCAGATGCGTTTATTACTTTTTAAAAATTGAATGTGAGTTGTATACTGAGCCATGCAGATGCACTGATGTTAGAACGAGATTTCTGTTGCTGGAATACTGGTTTGGTCGAGTGTAACTCGTCGATCGGTGATTGAATTCGGGAATGAGTCGAGAGAATGGCCTTTCTAGTCAGATGTGTTCAAGGACAAGTATAGAAGTGGTTGTTTGGGGTCATTATTCCATCTGCGCCAGGTGTGGTCAGAGGGCGGGGGGTTAGGGGGGTACTGTAAAGAGTCGACGTGAATGAACCTATTTCGCACGGTCAGAATGATGTACTTTGGCAGGCCGCTTTCTAAGACGCGTTTTGTCACATATCAGGTCATGAGGTGGCGGTATGAGAGAGAGAGAGCACTTCTTACGTGTAATTTGATAGGGAAAGTATACATCGACCCAAGGCGCTCTCTCGCGTTGCCGGATTTTTCTCGCGAATTCTTTCTCTTTATTTGCGAGGCCTTTCCCAGACACGTTTCAGGCCAAGGCGGATCAATAAATTTCCCGAAGCGATCGGCAAGCAACAGTTACGCATTGTTCGCGAAAATTGTACCTGAGACGTTTGCTAGCGCTGAGTTATTGAGCTGAGTCCTCCAACATGAGTTCCGCTCGCGCCCCGTGCTGTTGTGTGCCTCGAGGGGCAAGTCCAGGCGCATGGCAGCAGCGGCGGCTCGCAAACCCCCCTCCACCCCACGTCACCCCCGCGCTTGTTTCCTGCTCCCGAATTTCTTCCAAGTTCATCAAGATAGGGATGATGGATCGCCGTCGTGGAAAGGAGAACGGGGTTGTCTGTGCTGTTGGTATTTTAGACGAACAAAAATGCTGGAAAAAAAGAAAGAATAAAACGCGTTGCTTTTGTGGGCGGTGTAGGTGGCCCGGGGGTGTGAGCGCCGCAGCCGTCACCTGCCCAGCGGCTACCCCGGACGACGCACCCCTCCCCACCCCCCTCCCCATCATGACCCATTATTTGTCGCGTTTCCTCTCCCGCTAATGACAGTCATCCATGCAAGATGTTTTGGGTGTGGAGGAGGGGAGATAGAGGGCTCTGTTGGTGCTGTCCGCTGAGTTTCCTCCATAGCGAAATATTACT
>NW_028234415.1:26379175-26396675 GCF_977035675.1 Penaeus japonicus | reverse complement strand
TGATACAATAATTCCCGTAAACCTTCAGAAGTATAACCTCGTAAATCGCCACAAAAATTCTACATGAGCAGTAACGCGTTTATATATACAGTCATTACCCAAGCGCATGTACGACACACATTGTACGTACAGGATAAACAAAGGAATGCTTTAATCGACATGTACAATACACACAATCAATTCATGTACGTATCAACACCGGTTATACACCTAAGTTCTGGACATCCATATTTATACACAAAACTCTACTTCCTTTTACGGAAGATACAGTCCCTACGTACGGACGCCGACCCGCCATAAACTCCGGGCGCATTACCGTGCTCGAGGAACTGACGCACAGTAAAGGGGGTCCGTCGCATCTCCTCGGTGGCACTCGGCTCCGCTCATTCCCTAATGCTCGCCATCTTGTCCTTTATGGCCGTCGTAACCCCGAGCCTCTGCAGAAATTTTTTGGACATTATCGCACGTAATCTCCGGGAGGAAGTTTTTGTTCTTTGGATTATTCGAAATGTTAAAAGGGCCTTCCCGCCGCGGCGAATAGATGAAGGATGATTAATGATACAGAATAGGCCTAGTATCTTCTGTCCACGATATCCCTTGATATGTTGAAACTGACCACGAAATAAATAAAGACAAACTGACAGACAGACAGACAGAAATAGACAGACAGGCAGACAGACAGACACACATACAGACAGAAATAGACAGACAGACATAGAGGTAGAGACACAACGAAAGCGAAAGAAAAGGTGTTGGTACAGAAAAAGAGGGAGAAAGAGACGAGTAGAAAAGAGAGTACGCGATACATATTTTAATGCATGTCGCAGCGCTTGGCCATCCGGGTGTTAGAGGGGAACGTGACTCCACAAAATGCAGATGTAGATGAACTCGCAAGAGGAAGGTGAGGCGGAGAGAGAGGGAACAGGCAGGTGAGGGGGAGGATTAGGGAGAAGGGGCGACTGGTATTAGGTGACCATACGTCTACGAAGATTTGTTTACAAGGTAGAGGCGCACTTGCGTTTTCGGACAGTAGTATTAAATTTCTCGCGGACAGGGAAACAACGTCTGTTATCGATTTTCTCTCTCACTTTCTCTCTCTCTCGTGAGTCTGACGTTCAAGGTGAGGCAGGTACTGGGAGTCAGAAGAAACCGAGGCTCTGGACTATCGCTCGGGGTGACTTTGTCTTTTTTAGAAAGATCATGAAATCCTCAACTTCACAAAAGGCCGTCGCTGAGTTCAGTCTTCTCGGCAAAACAGATGTTAGGGAAAACGTACAACGCTTCCGAGAAATTAATTATATTTCACTTACACCGACTTTACTTTTAATCTAACTCCTGTTGTGAGTAAGGACCCACGGGTGGCTGACCCAACAGAACCCCCCTGCCATTCCTTGTATATCCCAGATCCAACCCTCTCATAGCTCCCATAGTGTTCTTCGTAGCCAGCGTTGGCAGGGGGTGGAGGGTGGACGCGAGGACTCAGGTGTAGTTAGGGGAAGGGATGGTGGGGATGATAGGGGGGCTTGGAACAGGTCATCATCGCCCACAAAGGTCCTGACCTGAGGCGGCAGTCACCCAGCCGAGTCGGCCGTGTCATCTTCTCAGCCGAACTTCTGGCTTTTGTTTCCCGCCTCTGTCACGCTAACGAACCATGTGCATTGTGGAAAAAGATGAACCTCGGAAGGGCCGTCATGATACCTATTTTGGGATGCAGAGAATGAGGTAGCTGTGTGAATGGGGGCTGAGGAGGGGGGGGGGGTGTTCTGCGGGAGATTGACTTTTGTACTTGCGTCAAGGAGAGTGGTGCAGATGGGGCGGGGTGTCCTCTCGCAGTTATAAAAGCAAATGTCTTTTGTTCTTGGCGCGAAACGTTGGAATTCCATGAAAATCTTTGGATTAGGTGGGCGCTGTGAAGGGAATAATGTGCCATATTTTGAGGATCGCCATTAATGTAGGCGCTCAGTAAAATTGTTGATAGAAATGTTAGAGATTCCTTATCTGATATTAGAAAAAGGCGATCAGCAGCGGATTATCTTCGTGCGAGGCCAATAAAGTAGGTCAGATCTCGTTACTCGGTCAAACACGATGTCTTTGGGTTTGATTTCCTTTATTGTCGCAAATGCTAATTTATGGATGTAATAAATGGAATAGGGCCACCGTATATTATATTAGTTTTGCGATTGATTATAATGTGTCATTCTATATCATTTTAAGTAAAACGTATCTGTTTTATTAGAATGTGTAACGGAAGACAACATAGACAGCTTAAGTGCGTGAGTCATGAGTGTTACACATAATGGATTAGTAATAGGGCGAGTGACTAGCACGGCGAGGGAAGGTGACGCGCATGGTTCCTCCTCCATGTTGCTGCGTCAGGCAAGTGCTTCACGCGTGGGCCTCATGAACGTTTTATCGATTAGTTCTTTGATTTCCGGCGCTCCGTCGACACACTATCTATCCCATTATCAGTGCTTGTGTTGTAGGACTGCACACGTGAAAGACAAAGTGGTTGTGTCTGCTGCATGTGAAGTGGTCCTGAATTCGTTTACTTATATTAATTAGAGATATTATTTTCCCAAGGACATGGCAAGACTTTCATCTCAATTTTCATGCAGCGAATGAAGAAAATGCATGTTTAAAGGTTTTGGAATGATGTTCGAAAGAAGATCACGAGAGACATCAGTATTTTTTTGCACTGAAAAGGCCAGCCAGTTGATCTCGGGTTGAGTCAGGCGGCCGGCGGGGCTTATCGGCTGTCCAGAACCGCTTGCAGTTTTTGCCGCTTCCTGCCTAGTCTCTTTGTCTTGTTGGCGGGATCCGAACGCTTCTCGTGGTGACTGAAGCAGTGTTGAAACTTCTGGAATTACTTCAGACGGAAAAAGAAAATTGACTTTTGTAAAGTTGTGTTTGTGATGTTCGCCTAACGACCATATTTCAGCCTATCCTTTTTGCAAGGGCTGATCATCTGGTGTTATGACCGAGCGGGGGAATCCTGAAGCGCAAAACGAGAGCTTGTCCTTCGGTATATTCACCCGGTATTGTGTCCTCGCCATGTAGCCGAGTTCAGCGAGCTCGTGCCACTAAAATATGGAACAGCCGGGGCAGAGGCAAGTCGATGCGGCCGAGACTATTTTAACTCCATCTCACCGCCGGGAATTAAAAAATTAATTGCTGACTTGCCGATGATGAAGGCAGGGTTGCAGAAGCGTTCTCGTTGTCCTCGGATTAAAGGAAGGGAAATTTACGAAAGAAGTACGTCGTGTTGAAATAGATGTTGGTAAAGAATTAAATAACACCTGGGAATCATGCGTGATTTTGCTGTCATTTCCTGTTGATTGTTGTTGCGAGATTAATTGCATTTGATGTGCTTAAGATCCGCAATAAAAGAGTAGCGGAAATGTAATAAATCGCTGTTAAATCGCATTAAGATAAGTGCTGAGATTAAGATGTTGTCATATATAATGATGATTATAGTTACGAAGAAATGGTGAGGGATATAGCAAGAATAGCGCCACTGACAGTATCTTTAGTGTAATTATTCCAAACTTAATCAGCATTACTTGTAACAGTTGGGCGTCGTAAAGCCGATAGCTTACGATAATGATCACAAGAAAAGTGAATATAAAAAAGTTACAAAACAAAATTTAAAATAACCTCTTTGTAAATACGGGACTGTGTACTTAATGAATCGACTAACATAATGTTTGTCAGGACGAACTCTATCAGATAGTCGGGTTTGTCCTACTTGAGATCTAAACAGCCCATGTTGTCAAGAATGATAAGATAATGCACGCCCTTTCAACACGCCTTGCTTAAACGCGGGGACAGGTGCAGCAAGACATCTATCTAATCAGCTGTTCGAAGCCAAACAATACATTCCTTATAAATGGCGCTCGAACTGTGCGTAAACATTTACCTATCTATTTTTGGATCGGGTTCAGAGTGAAAATGTTAACAAAGGTCGAGGGGGGTGAACACGTGGTGTGAATGTTCATTAATCACAACGCTGAACACGGTAAACTTCGCGCACTTAAAACTAATATTTGGAGTGAATACAGATAGAAAACGGAGATTTCTTTTCTTTGTGTTATGATGACGATGATGGTATTATCATTATTATTATGTTAATATCATAATCATTATCAACATTACCATTATTATAGGCCTATTGTTATTGTCATTAATTTTTATCATTCTCTTTTATCATTTATTTTTATTTCGCTAAAATGATAATCGGAAAAATTCATTCTTCATTTCTTACTGGGCTTTAATTCCCACGTTTGATTCCCACGCATTTCTATTCATTAACTAAGTAAATTAGGAGTCAGTCATTCGTCGCTGTAGTATTTCCACCGTTCACTAGGCCTATGAAATTCTCACGTAGTATCTTCTCCCTAACCACACCCTCACAGCTGGAAGCAGAGGAAGAAGCCAAACAAACAAAACTTCCCTGTATTTTAAGGCTGTTAAGGCAACTCCCACTCCCTCCGTGCCCCCTCCCCCCCATATTTACCTATATACCCCCCACCCAACTATTATCCCCCTCCCTCATCCATACACCTACGCTAACTCCAACCCTACTTCCACCTCCACCAACACCTTTCCCACTCTCCTCCCCCACTTATACCTCCATCCCTCCTTTCATCTCCACCAACACCTCTCCCCCTTACCCTCCCCTTCCCCCCCACCCCTCCTTCCGCCTCCAACACCTGTCTCCCTTACCCTCACCTTCACCCTCCCTCTCCTCTCCCTTTCCCCTTCCCCCCACCCCTCCCTCCACCTACACTAACACCTCTCCCCCATACCTTTCCCTTCCCATCTCCACTCTCCTCCCTCTCCCCCTCCCCCTCCCTCTCCGTCTCCCCCACCTACACCCTCCGCCTTCTCGCCTCTCGGGTATACACTACTTCCAAGACCTTATGGACAACGGGCCTCGCTCCCTCTAGCTGTGGATCGCCTCCAAATTATGACATTCCCTCGAGGAGCTCGGGCGGGATCCGTCCTTAACCTGCCGCCCCACACCTGTACCACGCTATCTGTGGGGAGGGGGAGGGGGTAGCGGGGATTGGGGAGTAGTGACTGGGGGGGGGGGCAGTGGAAGGGACTGTGGGAGGTGGGAAGGGGAGGGGGAGAGGTGAACAGGAGGGCCAGTGGGTGTTATTGATGTTATCTGGGAGCGACGTGTATCTCGTTTGATAGATATGGTGAACCGAAGTATTCGGAACATTGACCTAATTTTGGAGTGTTTTATACATTGGTAAATTGGTGCATTACATAGCCCGTATTTCTATATGATTGTATTGGCAGTGTAGTTAGGCGGAAAACTCATTAGAGGTGACTAAAAGTATTAATATTAATTTCCCGCATCATTTAGACGGCATTAGTGTTTGCAGATGAAATACGAATATTATGACAAGGCATGGCGTTATTACCTATGGATTCCACTGGTTATAGAGACATAATCTAGAAAATAAATGAATCCACCTTTTGTGAATTCAATTACAGGTGAATGTGAAATCTCTTCTATCCAAAATGCAATCCGAAAATCATCTATCTCTTTCTCCTCGCCGCTCCTCTCATCTCCTCGATTCTCTTCTCTTTGATTTTCCTCGGCGTCCGTTCTTTTATCTTCCTTTCCACTCCCTCTACTTCTCTCTCCTTCCTTGTACTCTTCCTTCCCCGCCTTTGTCATGACCCCGCCCTCCATTCCTCCCTCTGGGGCGGAGGGGCTGCGAGGGACGCGACCCGCCTCTGGCACTACCTGGCTAGCCGTGGCTGTGCACCCGGGCCACCTGGGCCACCTGGGCCAGACGCTCTGACACTCGCATCATGCAGCTCGTTGGCCGCTCTGTCCGTATGATGTCTGGCGTGTCAACAAGCTCGGTCGGACAAGTCGCTTTTCCCTCCCTCCCTTCTTTTTTTCGTTCACTTGTTCCCTCCCTTTTTCTTTCTTTCTCTTTCTCTCTTTCCCCCCCTCCCCCCCCTCTCTCTCTCTCTCTCTCTCTCTCTCTCTCTCTCTCTCTCTCTCTCTCTCTCTCTCTCTCTCTCTCTCTCTCTCTCCTCTCTCTCTCTTTCTCTCTCTCTCTCTCTCTCCTCTCTCTCTCTCTCTCTCTCTCTCTCTCTCTCTCTCTCTCTCTCTCTCTCTCTCTCTCTCCCCTCTCTCTCTCTCTCTTTCTCTCTCTCTCTCTCTCTCTCTCTCTCTCCTCTCTCTCTTTCTCCCTCTCTCTCTTTCTTCTATCTCTGTCTCCTCTCTTTCTTTCTCTCTCTCTCTCTCTCTCATTCTCGTTTCTCGCTCTCTCTGTCCTTTATCTCTCTCTCTCTCTCTCTCTCTCTCTCTCTCTCTCTCTCTCTCTCTCTCTCTCTCTCTCTCTCTCTCCCTCTCCCTCTCCCTCCCTCCCCTCTCCCCTCTCCCTTCCCCTCCCCCTCCCCCTCCCCCTCCCTTCCTTCCTCTCTCTCTCTCCCGCTCCCTTCCCCTCTCCCACTCCCTACCCCTCTCCCTCTTCCTTTCCCTCCCCTTCCCCTCCCCCTCCCCCTCCCTTTCTTCCTCTCTCCCTCTCCCTCTCCCTTTCTCTCTCTCGCTCTCTCCCTCCCTCCCTCCCCCTCCCTTCCTCTCTCTCTCTCCCGCTCCCTTCCCCTCTCTCTCTCCCGCTCCCTTCCCCTCTCCCTCTCCCCTCCCCATTCCCTCTCCCTCTCCCCTCCCCATTCCCCCTCCCCCTCCCCCTCCCCCTCCTTTTCTCCCTCCCCTTCCCCCTCCCCTTCCCCCTTTGCAGCAAATGTTGCATGTCGTGCAGACCTTCCCCCGTTTGATCGTAGATTATGCAGTCGGGTGGGCTCTCGAGGGCGGAATGTGGCGAGGACTTTGATCCGCGTCTCTTCCCGTTCTGTTTGTCTTGTGAATAATGCAGTTTTGTTCGCTTTTAATTAAACTCCTTGAGCGTCTTTCGTTCTGCAGTTTAATGTTCGCCATTTTAATGTTCCTTGCGCGTCTTTCGTTCTGCGGGAATAGGGGTTTATATATATGTCGAGGTCCCATTTCTGGATGTTTTGCGGATCCATTATGGCGTAGGAGGTGCGTGTGCGTTTATGTGCGTGTGTGCGTGTGCGTGTGTGTGTGCGTGCGTGCGTGCGTGCGTGCGTGCGTGCGTGCGCGCGCGCGCGTGTGTGTTTGCGTAAGTCTGTATCTGTGTGAAAAAATAGAATTCTAAAATCGAACGGTACTATAATGAGCAGGAGGCGCCACTAAGCCTGACCCTCTTACATATTCATGAAATGATGTCTTATTTCTTCATTCTGACAAGGAATATACTCGCCCGAGTTCAATACTCTGATTTATATTGTAGTTACGATAGAAAAAAATGCGAAATAGTGATAAAATCCCTCGCATACCTCGTAGTGTATCATATTAGATCGCGTGAATTACATTAATGATTATAACGGCTCCAAAAATAAAAATACACCATAAGAAAGTATAATAATCCAACAACAACAATAACAACAACAATAATAATCCAGCCTATCGCTCATAGGCCTACAAAACCAGCAAACAAACAAATAGACCAGCTCGCTCGTGACAGGTATCGATCAAACGCCAATCAACTCTCGGGTTTATTGGGGTCCCGTTGGTGCGACCCCCTTGAACTACGATTTGTTCTCGCCCCCTGTCCTTGGTCTTCTGTTTTCTTAGGGTTTCTGTTCACCTTAACGAGTGCGAATTAAGGTGGTTCTTTTTTATGTTTTTGTTTTGTTTTTTGCTTGTTTGTTTGTTTTATTTGTTCGGGTTTGATAAAGAGAGGTGATGCATGAGAGATGAAGAGATGAAAAATGGACGTAAGAAGTAATTTTTTATAGGTATCTTAAATATTTATATTTATTGGAGGTGGGGGAGGAGAGAGAAACGGACAGACATACATACAGACAGAGACAAAGACACAAACACGAAGAGAGAGAACGAGCGATTGAGAGAGAAAAAATACATACACCGACAAGAACAAATAGACAGACGTACAGACAGACAGATAGAGAGAACAAGCGAGAGACAAGAACCCGATAGACAGACAGACAGACATAGGCAGACAGGCAGATACATAAAGATAGAGAGAGCGAGTCGAAAAGAGAGCCAGACACACCAGCAGACAAGAGAAAGCCTGGACAGCCCAACAGAGTCCAAAAAAACGACTGTGGGATTAACGAATAATTAACGACGAAACGACAACGTCAGGGAATCGGATAATGAGATCAGCGAGAAGAGGGGAGTGAAATCGAGGGCAAGAAAAGAGGGGAATAAGGCACAGAAGCCATAACAATAACAATGAAGAAAAGGCGGTCGAGGAAATCTCCCGACGGAGACGCAGAAGGGGGAGAAGGATAAAGGAATTAGAGAGGAAGGGAGATGGTCGGCAGAGGCGTGATTCGTAGCGCAGATGGTTCAGCCGAAAGATGGTAATGTCGTTGGCCTGGGGAAGTAGGTGGGTGTTGTCGGGAGGGGGAGGGGGGGGAGGCAGCGTGAGCCTTTGGATCTTTGTGAGATTGTTGTCTTATCTTCATCTTCATCTTCATCTTCATCTTCATCTTCATCTTCATCTTCATCTTCATCTTCATCTTCATCTTCATCTTCATCTTCATCTTCATCTTCATCTTCATCTTCATCTTCATCTTCATCTTCATCTTCATCTTCTTCATTTTCTTCATCGTCTTCATCTTCATCTTCATCGTCTTCGTCTTCGTCATCATCACCACCACTACCACCAACACCACCCTAAGTCCCATTCCGTCTCGATAAAAGAAATGGAAGTGTTTCGAAATCTGGACAGATGGCGTTACCTGATTAGACTTGCCGGATGCTGCGTTTGATCCCGGTACCGGCTTGTGCTATTGCGGAGATCACTAGTTCCATTTACTGATAAAACGGCATTTTTCAGCGATTGGGTCAACATAGGAGTCCGCCTTAAGAGTCTAGTCAGCATACCACACAAATGCCTTCGCAAGTCGCCTCGACACGTTGAGATACCATTTTGGGTGTTAGGTATGCTAGGTCATGCATATCATGGTCTGTCTCTCGGTACTTGCGTCGGCTTTGGGGCATTGGCTTGCTCGATGAACTTGTCCCTAGTCCAGGGTAATAGAATAGTCTTGGATAGCCTTTTAAAGTTTCCTGAGTCGGGAAAATAGTTTTTTTCTGTCTTTAAGCTTATAAGAAGGCGCCATTAAAAACACTTCACGTAAATTGAGCCCTGGGAATAATCCTTTATAATACCTCTGATATCGGCGTGATCCCAGCAGGTAGACCATTGTGTGTTAATGGCGACCGTGTGGACCTTAGCCGATATATTTCCTGTTGTTTGTGAACCCGCGGGGGAGGGTTGGGTTTTGCGTTGAGTCATTCGCGCACACCAGTTTGGCACGGTGCAAGGTGTCACGGCGGTTCTGGGGGTCTTGTGCATCCAGCCAAGACATACACTCACACACTCACGCTCAGGCAGACGCTAATGTTTTCTCGTCTCTCTCGTGCTCAGGACCGACGTCCGAAGATCTGGTGTTTAAGTTGTCTGATTCTCGCTGTGCGTTTTTTGTCTTCTGGCCTTGGAGTCGTTTGTCGTTTGTTGGTGGGAGGTCTGTGCCCAATTCCACGTGAGAGACGGTGCTGAGGGCATGAAAGGTGACCCAGTGTAAACACGTTTTGTTTTGTATTGCTTCCCGACTGAAGGTATACTGCGTCTTATGCATCTTTTTTTTTCGAGGAAATATGTTAACGCTATTCGCAGGTCGCACTCTGCGTTTTTTAAAGGAAAAGCTGACGGGGTCTTTATTTTTACAGTTATTTTGAAGTGAATAGTGAATGGAAAATGCACTTATCACATATATTGATACTCTAATGCACTACATCGCTGATAATTTGACCCAACGATGTAGAATTGGACCGGAAAATCAGCCTCTTGGCCGGACGTAGCTAAACGTGGAAATCGCATAGAACAATAATGGATTATGTAATCACTGTGTCCAGTGTCGCGCGAGTGAGAGAGAATTACAAATGACGTATCAGAGACGAAAATGTCTAGATCTCGATGGTAGCATTACCGTGGGTACTGAGCTACTTAGTGGTCCTAGTAGTGACTCAGTACAAGTACAGTACAGTACTAGTAACAGTGTTGGTGTTGAGAGCAGCTATGACGAGGCTGCTGACGGTGTGCCTCGAGGCCGACGCCCACCTTTCACAGGCCCATCTAACACTCCTTCAGGCGGGGGACCAGGACGAGGAGCAGGCGCAGGAGGAGGAGCAGCTACAGGGCTCGGAAGATGCCTTGGAAGAAGATCGAGCGGCCGAAAAGAATGAGGTGGAGAGAGAAAAGAGAGAGGGAGGGGAAGAGAAGGCGCTCGAGGAAGAGAGTTTATCGGAGAGTGATGATAGTGAAGAGACAGAATATATTCAAGAAAAGAGGATAAGTGATTTAGAGGCATCAGAAAACGAAGAAGACACGTATGAGAGAGGGGAAGTCTGCGAGGGAAGTGCCGATAATTTGGAAAGAGATGATGGAAAGATACTTGAGAATGGTGGTGATGCAATGCATGAGTGTAGTACAGGATCCTCGGACAAACAACTGGCAATGGAGGACTCTTTTGACATTGGCGGTAATATATTTGAAGTCGAAGTAACAAAAAATTCACTTACGGAAAACGACATCGTAGACAAATGTAATAAAAACAAGCAGAAAGACGAGTCCCCGCGCGAGAGTTTGTCTGACGGAGAACGGGAAGTTCAGAGAAAACGGAGTGTGGAGCCAGGGGGACTAATCTCTTCTGTAGTTCTGGGAGAGTTTTTGGATGACGAAGATGACGACGATGAGGAATGCCAGTGCGCTGTCGACGAGGAATCTGTCTTTGGTGACGATTTGGACTCCAGTTTCGGCGTTAGAGATGAAGATAATAGTTTTGACGCAAGGTCCGAATGTGAATACGATGAAATTAAAATAAAACAATTACATGAACACCACAGTGGCACAGAGAAAGGAGATGGAGAAGAAAGCGTCACCAGCGTGGACAAAGATAGTGTAAAGGAGGAAGATTCCAGTTTATGTGACAGCCTCACTGAAGTACAAAGCGAGCTCGATGTAAATGCTGATCGGGAAAAAGACGTCGATAGCGCTGGGTGTGAGAGTGCGGATGGCACTGCGAAAGTACGAAGGAATAGGGAAGGATTACGACTGAAGACCAAAGACGAAGTCGATGAAGCAATTCGATGGATCAAGGACTTCCCTGCCCCTCTGCCAGGCCCGAAGTGCACGTGTAAAGTGCCGGGGACGCCGCCATGGAAACTCGCTCAGCCGAGCTTCTTCCCGGCTACAGAAACGCCGAAGCTCTCCTACACGACCACTGTGCTTTCCCTCGACAAGCAGCTGGTGACGGTGAAGCTTCGACGGCCCAGGAGCTCATCCTTCAACCCTCAGACCGTTCGCGAGAGGTCTGGAGATCCCGCGGGCGGAGAGGCCCATGCGAACCGCCGAGGAAGGGTAAGCCTTGGCGAGGGGGAACTCAACTTCTCCTCGGATGAGGCTTCAGTACCTCACAGGGGAAACTCCAAGGACCTCAAAGAGAAGCGTCGAGTCCTGCGGTCGTGGAGTTTCTGGGGCAGCAGGTCTTCACAAGATGATGTTTCGTCGACGCCAGCCGTCGCGCCGTCTCCTTTTTCGTCGCCCCCGTCCCGATCGTCGCCTCTGTGCGGTTCCTCAACCCTTGCCAGCTTGGCCAGTCCTCTGCGATGGTCGCGCGCACCTGGTGACAGGCGGAAGAACGCACAGTCTTGCATCTTCCCCGACGCTTACACGCCACCGGCGCCCGTCAGCGGAGGCCTGGCCTCGAGGGTGAGCTCCGAACCCAGTGTGACCCCCCGGACGCGCAGTGGCAGCCAGGGAGAAGTTAACGTCACGCCGCGACGCTTCTCTAAGAGCCTGAGTAGCAAGCGCAAGGCAGTCAGGTCCTGCATATTCCCAGATACCGTCAGTGAAGATTACACGCCTTACATGGTATCGACACCAAATGAATACGAGGAAATCGCCACCAAGGCAGTTAGTTTATCGCCCAACCCCCGAGGGATGTCTCCCGACTCCTTCGCAAGTCGATGCGACTCCGGGTACAGAACGCCGGAGCCAAGGATCACCCGGTCCGAGTCGCAGTTAGTCAGGTCAGAACCTCCGCGAGTGATGCCGGAGTCGAGGGCGAAGAAGGGGCTGTCCCGCCCGAGACGTCCCCAGTCCCTTATTATCATCCCCGAGACTCAGGTAGGGGTATTGGAACCCCCTATGCGGAGGCTGGAGGTGCCTCCGCGAAGACCCCAGTCCTTGATAATTCCTCCGCCAGAGGTGCTGATTCCAAGGAGGACTTCACGCGCTTCCCCTCGGGACGCTCCCCTGCGTCCAACTCGTCGCCACTCCATCTCCCAGTTCCCGCTATGGTCTCCTGGCGGGGAGGGCAACAGGGAGATGCTCGCGCCTCACAGCCAGTCCCCTCGCACGTGCAGACCCACGCACGTGCACGGCCTCTCCCCGGCAGCGGCGAGGAGCGTGGAGCCAGTGGTGCGGAGAGCGACGTCCTCGGCGGAGCGGGATCGCCGGCGACACGTTCACTCGTGGTCCTTCAGCCCGAGCGTGTCCGTCGTTCCCTTCAACCCAATGATTTCGCTGTCAGAGGGACGGCCGCTCCAGTCCGGTGTCGCTCGCACTCTCAGGCCACGCCCTCTTTTCCCCAAGGACGCCGAGGTCTTCGAGCACCCTCCTTCAGAAGCGTGAGTACTCGTGTACAATTTAAACAAATCTCAATATTCTGCCATTGATTATCCGTATAATTCAAATTTCTATTACAGGTACTTGTGTCTCTACTGCTCCATTTTATTAATTTTATTAATGCTAACGGACCACTTTTCCTTGTTGCTCTTCGTCTTCTTCTCTTTCCTTTTCTCTTTCTTTTATGAGTATGTATGTATGTATTTTATATATATATATATTTGTATTAGTATATATACAGTTTATATGTATGTATGTGTGTGTGTGTATATGTGTGTGTGTGTATGTCAATGTGGGTGTCTGCGCGCGCACACGTGTACATGTACATGTTTGTACGTGCGCGTGCGCATGTATATGTGTGTTTGTATATTTATATACACACTTTATGATGCAAACTATAGTGACAGAAAAGTTCACTCTAAATTACCCACTTCTTTGATGTCTACCTGAAGCACATCCTATCATAACCTTTATATTACACCAAAGCGTCGAGTCTCGCCTTGATTCCCTTTTTCCTCATACCAGGAAGAAGCGACAGCCTAGAGCCCATTGCCCATCGTGTCCATAAACACCAGCTTCTGTTACCATCTCACTCCACCCTACACAGTGTCCGACATTTGAAGGAACACATGATATGTAGAGGAAACATAAACTTGGTCGCTCCAAGGTCGTGTTTATGTGTGTGTGTAGGGGGGGGGGAGTGGGCGCACTGTGTTAGAGGTTTAGATGTTAAAATTATATATGTTTTATATTGTAGCTATCTCAAGATTATAGATTTAAAGATGAGAGAGAGAGAGAGAGAGAGAGAGAGAGAGAGAGAGAGAGAGAGAGAGAGAGAGAGAGAGAGAGAGAGAATACTGACAGAAAGAAAAGGAAATGTAGAGCAGGCAGATAGACAGACACACAGACACAGACACAGACACAGACACAGACACAGACACAGACACAGACACAGACACAGACACAGACACAGACAGACAGACAGTCAGACACAGATAGATACAGAAAGAGATGAGAATAGAATTAGATGAAATACTGACTACTAGAGTAGGCACAACTTCCGTGGCCTGCTAATGTGAAGCATCAAACCAGCCTGGATGAAATTTCCTGACGTAGTGGTCCGCCAATCAAGTAGGACTCCCACGTGCCTGAAATTAAATTGAGAAAGAGAGAGAGAAGAGAAGAGAAGAGAAGAGAAGAGAAGAGAAGAGAAGAGAAGAGAAGAGAAGAGAAGAGAAGATAAAAGAAGAGAAGAGAAGATAAAAGAAGAGAAGAGAAGATAAAAGAAAAAAAGAAAAGAAAAAAAGAAAAGAAAGAGAGAAAAAAGAACTAGAAAGAAAAAGGAGAAAGAAAATGAAAAAGGAAAAGAGGAAAAGGGAGACGGGAGAAAATACCGAAACAGAGAGGAAAGATCTTGATAGGGGCAGAGATAAAGGAACAAAGATGGGAGTATGAAAGAAGAGATATGTAAGATAATGAAAAAAACTACACAGTTTCAACATCTCCGTTATATACATATACATTTGTTCTCGTCAAAGTGTGTGATATGGCGTGTCCCAGCTACATGTACAGTAGAGTACATATATGTACATACACAAATGCGTGTACAGAAGAGAACAAATGTGTGTGTATATACGAATACATTTGCTAGACGTTGTTCCCGATAGTGTGTGATGTGGCGTGTCCCTGCTGTATGAACAGTCGAGTATAGATTGGTGTACATACGAATGCATGTGCAATAGAGCACAGTATGTGATATAGGGTCCCCCTTCTTCATGTACAATAGAGTATAGATTTGTTTACACACGAATACATTTGCTAGACGTTGTTTCCGACATGGTGTGATAGGAAACGTAGAGACGCACGCGTTGCTGCGCTCCACGGTAGGCTTCACGCAGGGCTGCGGACGCTCATCTCCGATGAATAATGTTACTTTAATTTATTCTCAGGCGATGTTTTATTAATTTATTTGGTTTCCGTCCATTGTCGGGTGCACAGTTAGTCACCGTCTTGGAATGCACCGCAGACTTCCTTTTCCTTGTCGATCTAACGAGCTGTAGACGATTAGATTGACGTGCGATGTTGAGATAAGGTCGATTGTTCTTGACAGTGTGTTGGGCTTTTTTTTTCTTAAGGTACTTGTTGTTGGATGAGCTGATCCGATGATCGTTTTTTAGGGGGGGGGGGTATTAATGCTTCATCTCATATGAGAGAGACAGACACAGACACAGAGACACAGATACTCAGAAAGAGATAGAGAGAGAAGGGGGAGATGGCAGGGAAGAGGAGGAGGGAGAGGGAGAGGTAGAGGTAGAGGGAGAGGAAGGCAGAGGGGGAGGGATGGTGGGTATTGGACGCGAAAAAATATCAGTGAGGACTACATTAAAACAATTGAATATTGCTTGAATGGAGATCGAAATCATACATTGTATCCCCATGTCTAAGTGTACCCAAGCAACATGGCAAAGAAATCATCCCGCTCATCACCGTGAAGACCAAGGCAGATGCAACTTATTGCAACACGCAGGAGCAGGCTGCCAGCACCCACCACCTCGCGGCACCTTTAATGCTGCCTCCCCATAAGGGATGTCTTCACCACTTGGTATGTTCAGAGGGAAAAGACGACTCTTGCTTGACACACTGTTTGTCAGAGCTGTTGCAGTGTAGAAGCTTTATTATTGCACTCTTGAATCACGTGGTTATTAATTTATTCATGTTAATTTATCACAGTTCTTCCATTTTGATAGATATTTATTTACGGCCCTGAGGATCATTTTAGTATTATGTTTAATGTTTATAGATGTTACAAAGCTGCCGTAAATTAGATTGCTAGTTTAACTTGTAGCATCACCACTAAAAAGATTCTGTCTCTTTCTGTATTTTGGCATGCCTTAGTTTTTTTAATTATCTACTAGCACACGTTAGGCCCTCCTTTGCGTTATCCGTGGCATATAGCCAAGTGTAGCCGTATGGCTTATCCTATTATAATTACGTATCTTATAAGCACTCATGTGAATGAAGTTCGTCTTTCATTTTAATATTTGTCTTGTCTTTTTGCTAAAATAATTATACTTGGATATTTCCTGATTAGAAACATTGCCTAGAAAATATGAACGAGTCGCATTCATATATACTGTTGTATTTATAAATTAATTCTGAAGAATGCCTGTCAAGCGCGTTTACTTTTCCCTCTCACCGGTAGTCTTATCGCGACAGGGTCTTATCTCATGACTGTTTTATCATGTTCCTGTCATGTACGTATCGCCTCTATGACACCCTTCTTCAACTCGTCATTTTTCGTAAACACCTTGGTCGGGTGGTGGCGCAACAGGCAGGCGTTCCATTGTACCGCCATTTGCTGTGTCTGATTTTATGGTAGCCGCCTGTGCGACATTGCAGTTGCCTAGAGAGCATAACAGTTTTTGCTTAGGTCCCCGTGCTTGCTCTTCTCCTCTTGCTGTGCCTTCTGTTGCCGGGCTAACGTTCCAATGAATATGTCTCGGGGGAAATTTTGCTTTTCTCTCCTGTTTGCACGAATTATACACTTGGTTGAGATATTTTACAGTAAGGGGAAAGCATGACAGTGGATTCGTATGTCATTATTTTTAAGAAGTGTAATGTCGGGGTGTATTTGGGTGCGGTGTGAATGAAATCTTGGGGTAATTTCTGGGATTGCCTTAAACAGCGCTTTCTCAGAGATGCCGTAAAACAGCTGCAGAGCGGAATGAGAATGTGGGCGTGCCAATGATACCATTTCCTTTATCTCTGGTTTACTGTGTCTTTCGAGGGAGAAAAATAAATCTTGAAACGTCACTCGTTTTTGGATAAAAGTTACATTTTATTTATGCTCGCTTAAGAACTTTATTCACACATCGGCTGTTTGCTTCCTGAACCCTTCTGCGTACGGGTCAGTACCTCTTCCCCGACCCGTGTCAAGAGCCCACTCTCTTTTCCCAGCGACAGCCTCTTTGTAAGAGCCCCTTCTCCCGACCAAGCCCTTTCGCCACGCCACACCCCCTTGAGCGTGTGACGTGAACGCGATCAATGCCCCTCTCCCTGGAGTCCTCGCATCTCCCTTCCTGGACTAAAGGCATCAGGGCATCCCCCTCTCGGTCCCCTTTGAGAGGAAGGATGTCTTGAGCTGCTGAATGAAGACGTCAAGGATGCTGATTTGAATTACAAATCTCCCCCGTTACTTGGGCACTGGATGCTGGGACCCAGCCATGTGAAGACGCCGCACCTGACGGAGCTTTTTGTCAAGCGATGGGTTTGCGAGTTATTGTTGCTTTATGGTCTAGGTTTTTCGATAGAAGATGCAGGTAATTCTCTCTCTCTCTCTCTCTCTCTCTCTCTCTCTCTCTCTCTCTCTCTCTCTCTCTCTCTCTCTCTCTCTCTCTCTCTCTCTCTCTCTCTCCCTCCCTCCCTCCCTCCCTCCCTCCCTCTCTCCCTCCCTCCCTCCCTCCCTCACGGTAATCAATGTGTGTGTGTGTCTGTGTGTATGTGTACTGTAACTCACATGAATTGCCTATAATCCCCATTTCCTCTTCCAACGTATATCTCTATCACATTAATCTTTTCTATAAGTATCCCTCCCATGCGACTGATTCTTTTTTTTCTCTACAACATCTGCCCCTTCTTCTCTCCTTTCCCTTTCCTGCGTCTCTCTTTACTTTGTTATATTATCTTTCATTGCCTATCCCTATCAAGCCTAGTTTCCCGTCAGACGT
>NW_028234415.1:26321675-26366675 GCF_977035675.1 Penaeus japonicus | reverse complement strand
GTCATATTAAACGAAAGGAAATAGTGGAGTCGGAAATGGTTGAGCAACAGTGTATTTCTTGAGGTCAATATATTGCTGGCTTAGTCTTGCCATTAGACCTACGCTATTTCCTGTTACCTACAGGTTGCCAGACGTCATGATGGCAGGCAGTAATATGTAAATAGCGGGCTGATTAAAACATCACCATAACGTAGAGATTTAAAGAATTGTTTAAGGCCAGTGTATAAGAACAAGTTAATATTACATGGGGTATAAAGAAGGATCCAAAGTACGACACAGTAATAGACACCGTGCTCTTAGGAAAAAGAAAATTAGGTGCTGTTAAAGGAATACAATACGTGATAGAACGGGAATCCTTGACTGCCCAGGCGAAACAAAAACAAACAAAAGAAGTAAGAATGACGAGGCAGAACCAGAAGCAAGAGAAACAAGCATTCATACGCAAAGCAAAATTGAAAAAAGAAAATCAATCGTTCGAGGCGATGGTTTCGATGGAACGCAACACGAGAGGCGAAAGAGAGGATGAGACTGAAATAAAGAAAAATGAGGAATGGGAGAGAGATAAGATAGGAAGCAGAGAACAAGAGTTATTACCTTGGGAGGAAGGAGGTAGAAGGGAGGGATAAGGGAAAGGTGTTGTTCCAGAGATTATTATTTCATTGTTGTCTGCAGAATACGATGAGAATAATAAATGAAATGGATTTTACAGTCCTGAAGCGTTTAGAATGAATGTGTATTACTCTAAAAAGAAATCCGAGAAAGGAAATTCGTGGCGTTATCAGTAAATCCTTAACATCAGCCCGGTATAAAGCTTTTGGTCAAATGGTGCAGTCCTCAACGTGGAGGGGGGTACGGGGGGGATAGGGAGGGACATAGTGTGGTGCTGATTAACTAAACCTCGTTAGTGTCATTAGTGGGGGAAGGCCATCGCACGGACGAGGGGAGTGGAATGAAAAAGGGATCAAATGCAGCAAAGGTCAGATATGTAGGGAGAGGGAAGTAAATACGTGATTTCGAAAGGTCAAAAGGGAGAGGGAGAAAAGGCACACGCTTACGCGTGCACATACGTACAGTCGTACACACATACACACACATACATACAGAGTGAGGGAGGGAGAGGGAGAGAGAGGGAGAAAGAAGGAGAGAGAGGGAGAGAGAGGAAGAAAGACAGAGAGAGAAAGAGAGAGAGAGAGAGAGAGTGTGTTTGCCATACATTATAATTGAGAGGTATATCTGCTGAGTCATTACAGATCTTTAAAGTTAGAGGTAGGCCGAGGCAGGCCGTGTGAAGGTCACGAAGGAAATGTTTGTCTTGTCTGAGAGGTGTTTACCTGCCCCCGCTTCCCGACGCCTTCGCTAAACCTTAGTTTCGGTGTTTACTCAGGGGACTGATGATTGTTGGCTTTCATCATTAAGTACATTTGAGGAGAAAGTACGTATGAATTCATTGCTTTTCGGTCTATTTACTCACTTGGTTATTTGTATATTGATTATAATTTTTAAAGAGAGAGAATATATAGAAGTAGGATATGTTTCGGATTCATTCATCATTACTGTCGACTTATGCTGTTGTTTTTTTTCAGTGACACATTTATTTTACAACAAGCAAAAATTGAGGACACGATCCTTCGATGTGCATGTTCAGTATCTTTCGCGAACAGTGTTGCTTAGTCGGTCCAAGGTCACCTTTTGATGTCGTTTAACCCCAAAAACAGAAAAAAAGGGAATATGCAAATTATAGGGGCACGTGTTTCCTGCCAGTGTTAAGACTCAGTGTGCGGTGAAGGAGACGGGAGATGACGTCACAGCCTCTCCTTGTATCCGATGTGTACTCGTTATTGTGCTTCGCTTTCGGTCACGTTGTATCCGGCGCTGGCAACGGTAGGATTCGCGTAGGTTTCCAATGGGACGAGTGTCTTGTTAGTTAAAAATAAACGGCTCATCCTTATTTACACACAAAAAACAAACAAACAACAACAACAACGCTCATTGACGATTGGATGCCAGTTTACTCAATGGATGAATATGCCATTCGCTATATGGTGCATAACTATATAAATAACGTCGTATGCGAAAAACTACGATATTGCCATCAAACAGGTCAAAGGGACGCGCGTTTTACGCACTGGACGACTGAAGGAGGCGGGGCGGGAGGGGGGTTTCGTAGGCGGGGGGGGGGGGGGGGAGGGGGGGTGGGGGTGTAGGGAAGGCAGGTCACATCATACGGGAGGTCATCTGAGATCCGGTCGCTCCTCAGGTTGCAGGGCTGCCCGAATGGAGGTGGAGGGGGGGGGAGGGAGGGGGTGGGGGGGGTGGGAGAGGGGGGGGGGGGGGAGGGGGGAGGGTCAGGGGGTCCTCTTCTCTTCAATCTTCTCTTTTCCCTTTTATTTTCTTCCAGTTTTTTTATTTACCTTTTTTTTTCATCAGTTGATTTTATTGTCTACTCTGTAATATTTTTTTTGTCTTTTGGGGATAGTTTTTATTTTTGATTTTTCTATTTAGGTTTTTTTTTTCTTTGTTATTTAGTTTTCCCCATGGCCTTATTTTTTGGCATCATCCCGTTTTTTGTTATTGTCCCCCTTAATTTGATGAATTTGGTAAGTGATAGTGAACAAGTGTGGACTACCTTTGATTGCGGCTTTTATTGAAGGTTAAAATGATTAGGTTCCCCTCCGTGGCGTCCTACCCTGATCCTCTTTCATGGGTCGGTTTGAGAGTATAACTGTTTTTTTTTCGTTTTACGTGTAATGTTATTGTACATTAGTCAACATACACTCGCATACATAGATTGTTACGCACACATGCATACACGCGCATACGCGTATTATATCCTGCACGTCTTTCTATACATTCTCTCCCCATAAATTATCCCCCACCCATCCCACATAACGCACACTACAACTTCCTAGACATCACACCCCCACCCCCCCCCACCCCCACACACACACACCCCCCCCCCCCCCCCACACACCCCCCCCCCCCCCCACACACACACACACACACCCCCCCCCCCCACACACACACAAACACCCCCCCCCACACACAAACACCCCCCCCACACACACAACCCCCCCCCCACACACACACAAACACCCCCCCACACATACACCCCCCCACACACACACACACCCCACA
This sequence comes from Penaeus japonicus, assembly GCF_977035675.1. Classification (NCBI taxonomy): domain Eukaryota; kingdom Metazoa; phylum Arthropoda; class Malacostraca; order Decapoda; family Penaeidae; genus Penaeus; species Penaeus japonicus. The sequence continues at coordinate 26,363,540 of NW_028234415.1, read as the reverse complement.
TCCAAACAACAAACAACACCTCTTCCCCCACACACACACCGTATACACGAACACGAATATGCCAAGATACTTTATTGAAAAAAAATAGAAAAAGTTGGTCAAGAACTACAAGACAGATTAGAATCCCCTTGGCGTTGCATGGGTCACCAGCGTCTTCCATTATCGTGCCATTGGATGCATTTCTTTTGATTGTACATGGATATATGAATTACTTTTATCTTACTAGATACCAAGTCTGGCCGGATTTGACATGTTTGCATTGCACTTTGGGGATCGCAGCAACATTCAATACCCTTCCGCCGTCACGTCACTTTTACTCAATGGACAAAACTGGATTACGCTTCGAAGCTCTCCCGTCTGTGCCATTCAGTTTAATTTCCTTTCCTTTTTTGCATGATGCCCGACAAGCCCCACCCCACCCCCACCCACCCTCCCCCCGCACACTCCCGCTTTAATTCCCTCTGCTGACTCCTAAAGGAATTCAAAACTAAATGACAAGGAGAATGCTCGAGTTGGCTTTCCAGCAGTGATTTCTTAACTTCAGAAAAAAACATATATCAGTCTGTCATTATTTGCTCATATGCGACCGAATCGGGAATGGCTAAGACGCAGAAGAGATCTCCACGCTATATCAACAGACAAAGAGATATTACTTCCCTTATTGTGTTTCATTGTAAACGCGCTTCGCAATAAAGGATGAATATCCTAAACCGTTTCACTGTCTCGACTAGGAATTCGCACGGTGAGTATCACACACACACACGCGCGTTGGAATTTAGTCGATTTGTGAGTTAGTTGGCCCAACGCCATGTTCGCATGGAGTCCCTCGTATTTAAACCAGATCCGATTTCCTTTCAAAGAGGATCCAAGGACGCTAATAGGATCTTGAGCCATTGGACTTCTCTCTTTGTTTACCCAGAGTCGAAGCTGTTGATCCTACATCGTGACTCAGTGCTCTTCGTCAGCGTTTAATCGTCCGCTGGGTATCGGTGTCACGTCTTAGGCTGAGATGTTGATTCTGCATTTTTTTTATGCTTCTCCCTGGCGAAAGATCATTAATTATCTGGCGATTGCGAAACAGGATGCATGTTGCGTATTACATATTTGCTGCGGTTCTTTGTCGGGTTGGCGACTTGGGAGGGAAGTGTAGCTTAGTGAATTTCTGTTGTATTAGCCTCGTAGTGTATAAGATTTATGTTGAAGTAATAGAAATAACTGTTTGTTATATTAAGTAGCTATCTTTGCAGAAGTGATATCACACGATTTTTTCTTCCTTTTTTTCTTAAAATTTCTGTTTTGCATCCAAGTAAACTGCGTTGCTCAGTTGAGTAGGTCGAAGACGGCATCCTACCTTGTCAGTGTAATCTGATATCCCAGCGAAGTTTGAGTCGGTTGTTGCCGAGTGTCAGGCATGTCAGTGGTGGAACTGTTACTGTTTATACTGATTTGTGTATCCTTGAAGCAGTAATCGTGTGTGTGTGTGTGTGTGTGTGTGTTATTGTGTATGTGTTAGTAAGTGTGTGTGTGTGTGTGTATGTCTGCGTTTGTGTGTCTGTGTTCGTGTCTATCTGTGTCTGTCTGTCTGTCTGTCTTCCCGACCTCTATAGCATTAGTTTTACTCTCTTGGTGCAGACAGATGGAGGGCGAGGGAAGGGGACCCAGAGTCGGCCAAAACCACTCGCGGTAATAAGATAATTAATCTTATCCAAAAGCCACAGCTCCGCATAACATCACGGCGAAGTACGATTTCGCGCTGCCAAAAAAAGCAATAGCGGATCAGTGAACGTTGAAGGTTATCGTTGGCCGTTTGTAAGTGGAATGTCCGTTGAAGTACAGTTGACAGCGGGGAGAGGAGCGCGGCGGTGTTGCCATTGCTGGCGGCGAGCGGCATTTGAGCAATTGTCGGGGATTAACGTTGGCAGACTGAAGGCGGAGGAGGGAAGAGTATCAGGGGTAGGAGATAGCAGTATTATATGTATATAAGTATATATACATATCTATATATAAAAAAGTACATACATACATACATATGTAGAGAGAGAGAGAGAGAGAGAGAGGGAGAGGGAGAGGGAGAGGGAGAGAGAGAGAGAGAGAGAGAGAGAGAGAGAGAGAGGGAGAGAGAGAGAGAGAGAGAGAGAGAGAGAGAGAGAGAGAGAGAGAGAGAGAGAGAGAGAGAGAGAGGGAGAGAGAGAGAATTTTGAATGAAAAAGTGTGCTTCCAGCAGCGAACCCCGTAAGGAAACAGATTTGATCAGATTTCAATAAAGTGTGAGAAACACGAAATAGAGCACACGATAATATAGAAAATAAATGACAGATAATCCAGAGGGGTCCTAGTGGAAGCGAAATAAAGGACACGGCATCAAATGCAAAACAAATGAAGGGGAAAGGGGGAAAGAGGACGCTGAAGTGAAATAAGAAAAAGGGAGAGGGCGATCTCCTCTTAGCAGCGATAGTGTGATGCACGACCGAGCTAAACAATGGCGCCCCGATGATGCATGCGGTGCTCAGGTGAAGAATGAGACGTCACATGAGGTGGACGAAAGGGTTGAAATTGCCCCGTAATCCTCAAGGGCGTCAGCAGGAGGGGAAGGAAAAAGGATTGGAACATTGATCGGCGCTCTCATCCTGTCGCGATGTTGAGGAGATATGGCGCAAAAAGAGGAACCGAATGAGGGACAGGAGATGGCAGAAGATGGCAAAGACGTTAGAATCAGATTGTGCAAACGAATGTGTGGTCGGAGGTTAGAAAGGTCGGGGGCCATTTTTTTTTTCAAGGTAAAACCAAATAAACAAACAAACACGCAAAAAACAGCCTAACAGAGACTAGTATCCTGTCCTACATGCAGTAAGGTAAACGGCCATTCAGGGACAGGGAAGCCGTTGGTTAAGGCTACGGGAATCACAACCTGGTTTAGATCTGTTTTTAATCAACTATGACGAGGGCTTTTCGATGCTCCTCTATACCTGTGTGATTTTTACTTCCGCTTCTAGTTAATGTTTGCGATAGATTCTGTAGGTAACGATAGATTCTTGTGATAAACAACGCTTCAGGGACAGGATATCTTTCCTAACATCCTATCTGGATATCGATCATTATCAGTTAACAAAAGGAAGACTATACCATTCACAATCTAAGATATTGATAATACACTGAAATGACTAAAGGAGGAGAAGGAATAACGCTAAAGAGCAAAAGCTGATTGATATGTAAAACTTAGCGTCGCGTCGTGATACACAGTTTCGTCGCGGACTTCCTTCATGTTCCTTCATGTTCCCTCCATGGCGATGGCTGTCGTCGTCGTAAAGCAGGAAAGGAAAGATCCCCCCGCCCCTTCCAACCCAGTTTTTCTGCCTTCTTTGTGGCGTCCATTTTCTCCTTTTTTGTTTCTTATTTTCTTTCTTACTCCTTTCACTCTTTATCACTCTAATTATTTTTTTTAGATTCAAGTAACCACTTGTTTCTCTCTCAATCTATCTATCTATCTCCCCCTCTCTCTCTCTCTCTCTCTCTCTCTCTCTCTCTCTCTCTCTCTCTCTCTCCCTCTCTCCCTCTCTCTCTCTCCTTTCCCCCCTCTCTCCCTCCTCTCTCTCCCTCTCTCTCTCTCTCTCTCTCCCTCTCTCTCTCTCTCTCTCTCTCTCTCCCTCTCTCTCTCTCTCTCTCTCCCTCCCTCTCCCTCTCCCTCTCCCTCTCCCTCTCCCTTTCCCTCTCCCTCTCCCTCTCTCCCTCTCTCCCTCTCTCCCTCTCTCCCCCCTCTCTTTCTCTCTCTCTCAATCTATCTCTCTGTCCGTTCACTTCCCTCCCTCCCCCATCCCGCTTACACATCCCCTCTCTCGTTCTCCTTAATTTTATTCATCTCTTTCTTCACATTCCTCCCTTGCTCCCTCCGTGTCTACTTTCCTTAATCCTCCCTCCTCATCTCTGTCCCTTCCTCCCGATTCCCATTTCTCTTCCCTTCCATTCTCTTCCCCTTTCCCTCTCGCCCCTTTTCTTATCCTTTGCTATTTCTACCTCTACTTAATCTTTTTCCCACCAATATAGTTAATTGTTATTGCATAAGCCTCTTAGATGACTTCGCCTACAGACTCCGGGAAGACATCCGCGCAGTTTATGAGAAAGATGATGTCGCAACTCGTCAAGGCTGTCATTAATCCGCCTCCGTGAACTACTTGGTGAAATAATTGCTCTACGGCGACCTTGGCATGATTCGGGCATTGTTCGTTGTGAATGCGGAGTCGTCATTTGCGTTTATCGCTTATTAGGTTGATAAGGATTTTATTGTCGTTGGGTTGAAGATTGACGGTTTTCTTTCCTGGTCGTTTAGGTTAGCCTTTTGGCGTTTCGTTATTTCGTGCCGAGTCATTGAAGGCTATGGTGTGCTGTAGGTTATGAACCAGTGCCGATGGGCCCCTCCCTTCTGTCATAATGGCGTGTCCTTTATATCCAGTTTATACCCATAACACGGGAAATTAACTTCATCAGTGGAATGATATCGTCACAAAGTTTGATTTTTTTTTAAGAGTATCGTAACGAAAATGGGGCTTTTAGTATTCGTCAAGTACGTATGACGGATCTTGAGAGTACCGTAACGCATATACGAAGCTATAGGAATTCGTAACCTAAGTATGATGGTTTTAGGGGGTATCGTTGCGTAAGTACGGTGCCTTTTGAAGAGTATCGTAGCCCTTCGTGGTGTAGCAGCCCCACGCAAGGCCATCGGATTTATAAAGGCAAACGAGGAAGCAAACGGGTAGGCGTGTGCACCGCCCGAGACACAAGTCGCTGACGTCAGCAACAATGGCCGCATCTCACTCGCAAGGACATAGGCCTCCATTGAGAAGCTCTCAGATAAATGAACCAGCTCCCGTGTTACGCGCTGAGCCTTGGGTGTTGTTTTGCAATACGTCTCTCGTTTATTATCTAACCGGACTTCTCAACTCACTTTGTCTAGTATAAAGAGGAAATGAAGGACGTTATGGTGGAAATGTTTTATCAGTCAGTAGATCTTTTATTGTTTTATGGTATGTGAAGAGAGTTTATTGACTTTGGAAGGAAGGAGTTATTAATTCAAATTTGATATTTTTATACGAACTCTTCGTTAAGATTAGAAAGATATACTTTGTTCTTTTACCTGTAAATGTTATGCTCCCTTCAACAATTGTAATTTATTCCTGGTGATATTCCGTGGTCTTGAAGTAATTTAGCATGGTTTTACGCGGAATAATCAAGAATAAATGACTGTTTGGCACTGACATTGTCCATTAAATGGCATTCTGCATTCTCCTAACACTTCAAGGAATGCATTGCTGGTCATTCAGTTATCTGAGGCTCTCCCGGTGTTCGCCATGTGACCTTGATACCGTGGCGACGGCTGCGAGGAATGTGACAAGTTGGCATGGATGGTGATACGGCGATTTGCGGTGGGGATAGTGTCATGGCGTGGATGGTGGAGGAAATGCGGTGGCCAGGATAATGATAGTGTGTAGGTTGCCTGGTAGAAAAGTTGAGACTTGACCGAGGAACGGAAGACCGGAATCGAAATAGTGGAAACATGGTTGTTGTGATGTTTCTGATTTAGTACACTGGTCTTCATACCCATGAGAATGGCAACAGTGATGATAATAGAATTTTATCTCGGTATGCCGAACATGATATAGCTTAAGAAATCGAAAAAAAACTTTCACTTCTCAGAAACTAGACCTTCTTAGCGAGAATAGGATTAAAGTCGCACGAAAGGTCCGGGCGGCTCAAAGGCTGGCTCCGGACGGCCAAATCGCTTCTAAGACGCCGACGGGAGAAAGGGAAACGGGATAGCATGGTCAGTCCTGAGGTGAGACGCGGTCGCCGTATGAAAGTTCGTGTCGTGGAGCAGCGAGGCGCCTTAGCAACGCCCAGAAATAGCAACAGCGGTGAATATTCATCGGTGCGTTCCCGTTTTTTGGCATCTTGACGAACGCGGGGATTCCGTGGGCGCGAGGCTGCCCTTTCCTATGGAACACGGAACGCGCTTTCTCACTGTCTCGATCCGCTCTTGGTGTCTGGCGTCTGCTTGCCCCCCCCCCTCCCCCAGAGCGAATGTGTTGGAGTTGGAAGAGAGTATTTTGAATTTTGGTGGAGCTGTTTAAGAGCGCTATTGAGTCGCTGTACTAAATAATGGAGTTAGGTTTTTTCTACGTATCCCGGAAATTAATTGCAAAGAGCGGTTCGCATGGTCAACGCTACTGAGTCAAGACATGAAGCAAGAAAATGACAAGGAGACAGCAGAATATTAAGACTCGGAAATACGAGGGACATAATGCTGGTCAAGGTTGGGGCGAGGGAGGTCAAGGGAAGAGAGGTGTAAAATTACCCCTAGTGACTCTTTTTTTCTTTTTCAAATTTCTTTGAATGACCTTAAGCAGCACCCGCACTTAGCTAAGCTTTTATGTGCGTAGGTGAGGGTCCGTAGGCGGCGCTACATATGTTGGCTTCCTTTTGACTGATGTTTTTCGCTCATTTTAAAGGGAATTCCCACCATCGCCTCGAGGGCACTTTATCTCAGCTCGGCTCGGTTGCAAAGCCTATCAGTTCCCGGGTCTAATATCACGTGATGGGGGCAACAGATGGTATCCTCCTGCAACTAGGAGACAGCTTAAACCCGTGGGTCCTGGCCGGGGTTGCACCACAGGTTGCAAGGCTGGGTTAAAAATAGAAAGGTGGGGGTTCAGTCGGCACAAGGTTACCGCCAGGAAAGGCACATAAGGGTTTCGGTAAGGTCAGGCAGGGTGACGCAGGCGGCGCGGCGGGGGCTCAGCGAGGAGTCACCGCCGCTGCAGAGGACTTCTCGGAAACGCGTGAGGGTGGGAACACAGGAGGACTTGCGGTCATTTGTAAGTACATGATGACATGAATAGGACTCAGCTGAAAGCCTTTCTCGAAACTCGAACGTTCTAAGCTTTTGTTCAGATTGCGTCATAATTTGAGCAGAGGCGGGCGGGGCGAAGGAGGGGGGGGGGGGCAAGGATGTGGGGTCACACAAGCACAGCTGGTAATTTCATTTTCCGGGAAGCTTGACACAAATTGAATCCACAATGGCATTTAATTGGAGAGTGAGAGTGCCAGACGAAGACAGCCGGCCACCCACCAGGGACAATCACGGGAGGGATATCTCGGCGACTTTGAACACCAGACCCGACTCGACGCTTCTTGACGCGGCCAAAGGGAAGGGTAATTTTTGTGTTAGCGAGTCCCCCGTCCCTGGTTCCGCGCCCACGTGTGCTCGCTTGCGTCGTGAGGGATGATGCCAGGAAGGGGTGCTGGGCTTCCTGCATCGGGGCTGGTCGCGGGAGGCGCTGGGCGTCCGGATCAATTGCTTTGGTTTTGAAGGTTTTAGAAAATGAGTTTTTTTTAGGTTATGAGAAAGGAATATATATAACGTTTTACTGATGAAGATCATGTGAGAGAACTATTCCTGCCAATGGCGAGATCGTTATCGTTGCAACGTAATGATAATAGATTGGTATATATAGTGCGTGAATGATTTAAAATAAGATTTGCATATTGGGCTTTAGACTTGTTTTGAACACATTCTATCCCAACAGGTGAAATGTCTTTTGAAAAAAAAGCGAAACGACGCACAATGCACATTTCCCACAGTTTTATTCAAGTGTTCGATCGAGAAAGTCCATATTTCGTCTAGAACTGCAATTGCAAAACTCGCATTCTGCAAAATGCTACTCTTGACTGGAAACTGCGGTGACCTAGTGGCTTCTCTGGCGTGCATGACTCTGAAATAAGCTCTTCAACCTCGTTCTGAGAACCGGAACACGTGGCGGGCCGGGGAGAAATGGGACAAATGCAATATGCGTCTCGACATTGATGTAATGAGCCCACTTGCTGCGACGGCTGGAGATGGAGGAACGAGAGGAAGAGGGAGAAGGAGAGAGAGAGGGAGAGGGAGAGGGAGGGAGAGAAATATGTTTTTTTTTACTGTGCGTGCGTGTGTGTAGTGTGTGTGTGTGTGTGTGTGTGTGTGTGTGTGTGTGTGTGTGTGTGTGTGTGTGTGTGTGTGTGTGTGTGTGTGTGTGTGTGTGTGTGTGCGTGTGTGTGCGTGCGTGCGTGCGTGTGTCTGCATGCATATACGTGTATATCCCACCAATATTAGTGTGACGTTAAAAGAAAAACAAAAAACAAAAACATGATGTGCGTCAGAAAGAACTTGTTTTTCTTCTTTTGAAATCGCAAAGCACTTATGCTATTACAGTAATCCTGCACCCAGTATTGTGTTTCATAATTCCTAATTATTTCCATTCCATCCCGAGCATAGCCATTTGTAAGCATTCCGTCTCGTTTAAGCGGAGAACGAGGTCGATCGATCCTGCGACGACTTGACCTTTCAATCCGCACTGCAACTTCTCGCCGCGACTAAGGATAGCGAGATGGCGACTTGTGCACACTATTCTAGGAGAGGTGTTTGTGTGCTCGGATCCATATTCTTTCTGTCTGTCTCGCTCTCTCTTTCTCTCTCTCTTCCTCTCTTTCTTTCTTTCTCTCTCTCTCCTCTCACATCTCTTTCTCTCTCTTTCCTCTCACATCTCTCCCTCTCCCTCCCTCCCTCCCTCCCTGTCTCTCTCCCTCCCTCCCTCCCTCCCTGTCTCTCTCCCTCTCCCTCTCCCTCTCCCTCTCCCTCTCCCTCTCCCTCTCCCTCTCCCTCTCTCTCTCTCTCTCTCTCTCTCTCTCTCTCTCCCTCTCCCTCTCTCTCTCCCCCTCTCCCTCTCCCTCTCTCTCTCTCTCTCTCTCTCTCTCCCTCCTGAATAACGTCTTGGACAAAACTAAGGGCGTTCTTCCACCGTTCCCACGGGATCACTAAACGAGTCCGGGTTAATTGATCTGACCTGAACGCTGGCGAGGAATTGTTTTAAGGACTTCATATTCCCTCGGCTGAATTCAGACGACTGTGCCCAACGACCGGGATCCGTAAGGACTATAATCCCATTCTGTGAGAACTTTTGGGCTTTGGCTTCGGCTTCGTCCTCACGATTTCGCACACGGCGGAAACGCAATGAGGGGGAAAATGTATTGTATTTTGTATGATAGAGGTAATTGTGATTAATTTCATCCTGCAATGTGTATTTATGATTTATTTATTTTCTTCTAAAAGTATCGTGTATTTCCCGAGCGAGAGGGTAAAGTTGGAACGTCATTAAACAGTCATTATCGACAGAATAGGTTTCGGGATGTAAACGGCTGGCATGGGGATACCGAGCCTAATTATAACCATTATATTTAATGTTTGTATGGAATCTGCCTCTGGCTAAGACTAATGAGGTATATAAAGTGCCCAATTTTATCTGAAGAGTCAAAATAGCATTGTGTTTTGATATTGATTACCACGGCTAGGCGAGTGACACAGTGTTGATACCACAGAGTCTGGAAACTTGGCTAATTACTGCGTGAAAAGAAAGACAAGAAAAATATCACAAAAGGATCCATTCCCTTAACCCCAAGCTTGATAACGTCACTTTCTTAGTTCCAAAGGTTTCCTCTGTCCCTCGCCGTAATCAAGGGAGCCAAGGGGAAATACGTCTTATTAACCTAGTGAATAGAGGTCTTCGTACGCTGCAGGTGCGCCCGAATCCCAAAGTTCTAAAAAAAAGAACGGCCCCGAGATAGTCGAGGGAATTATTTTTGCAAAGCTTTTGATGCTTGCTGTTGTGAATTCATGTTGCTGTTTGTAGTATTTAAGTCGGAAGTTGCTTGCCGTGCCTTGCATGTACGTGGCCATGTGTTTCTTCTTTTTTCTTTGTGTTCTGTATTGAAATGTTGCTGAAAGTTGTTATTTATCTGCAGTATTATGCTGGACGCACCTGAAATTGATAAGGGATTCAAGGGACATGAACACATGTATTTTATTTGCTTTTGTATGGTAATTTACTAATCATGTGCTTAAAAATTGTTACTAATAACTGTGAAAAATCAGTTTTTTTTTGTTCAAGTCCATTCACTTAAATTGATGGGTTTACCTTTAACTCTCTATGAAGGCTGAGCTGTCTGCCTTTTCCCATTAGAAATTCAAAAATAAATGTATATGTAAAGAAACGACCTGTGGCCTGCCTCTTTTCAAGGGCCATAGTGTCATATTAGTGGACCTGTTTTTATCCTTCCTCTTCATTCGACTCACCTGTATAATTGAGACCAATTAAGACAACATTTTGGTGCTGTCATCCTGCACCAATTGTTTTTATTTTGCATTGAAATTTTAGAAAGTTCACCTTGGTTTAAAAAAAGGAAAAGAAAAAAGTTACCAGGATAGAACGGCAGACGTGTGATTCTGCCAGAGACGTGAGAAAAAAAGTTGCTCTCGACCCTTCATGGCTGTAGTTTTTAAGCTTTATTTCTCATCATTGTAACTTGATACACACTTAACAATTGTCTGTGTTATCCTCAAAATTTATTAACCAATACATGTAGTGTTATCAGTCATGTTTTGTTTCTTCCTGTTGTATTTTTAGAAGTGAGTTTATTTTTGACGTCCACTGTCAAAAAAATCTGAGAGGCAGAGAAGCGAATTTCTTGCATCACTGTCTCTGGAATGACATTTTTTACTTCACTTTCAAGGACTTGCAAGGACGGATTGCCTTTCAAGAGAGGATTCCAATAATTGTCGAAGTCATTTTTATTTTACGTTACTAAAATCATTGCAGGATGGAAATGTTGGGTGTGTTTCAGTTTTGGGTAGAGTGTTTATTTCTCATATTGTTTTTTTTAACGTATACTGTTGCAAAATTGATGTACTTTAGTACAGATGTATTAATGCAGTGGGTTTTCTTTTTTTTTCTTCTTTACATTTGGTATGTGAGTTATGATTTTATTTTTGTTTTCTTTGCTTCTTTGTTTTTCCCCTTTCTTTGCTTCTCTTTTACACTCGTTTCTGTCATTTCGTATTGTGTTACTCATATCAGCCCTCCATTCATTTTTACCATTATTCATTTGTTTTTTATTTCTCTCTCTTCATATTTCCTTTTTCCTCATTCTTTTCTTCCTTCTGTTCCTTTTCTTCTTTCTTTACTTTTTCTTCTGTATTTTCTTTTAATTTTCTTCTCTCTGTTCTTCTGTTCTTTTCTTCTTTTTCTTCTCTCTTATCTTCTTTTTCTTCTCTCTTATCTTCATCTTTTCTTTCTCTCTCTCCTCTCTCTACATAATTCCGCGCCTTCCTCTCCCCTCCGTTTGTTACCCTCAACCTTTCATTTCTTCTCCTATTGAGCCCTTTAATTCCACCCTCCTCTGGCTCTCTCCTCCTCGGCCTTTCCCTGCTCTCTCCCCCTCGTGAACTTTGACCCGGAAGTGTCCTTTGTCTTTCTTCGCTTTCCTCTCCCTCTTTTAACGGTCTTCTTTTTTTTCTATCTACCTTTTTTCTCCCTTCTTTTCTTCTTTATTATCATTTCTTCCTCTTTTTCTTTCTCTCCCCTTTCCCCTCTTTTTTCTGATTTTTTTCCATTCTTCCCATTCTCTGTCACACGCTCTTCTCTCTCAGCTCTCTTTCTCTCCATCTCTCTCCTCACTTTTACCTGTATTCTCCCTCTCCCATCTCTTTTCCCTCTCTCTCTCTCTTCCCTCTCTTTTCTCTGCATTTTCCCCTCTCCCTTCTTTTCCCTCTCTCTCTCTCTTCCCTCTCTTTTCTCTGCATTTTCCCCTCTCCCTTCTAATATCTCCCTCTCTTCTCTCCCATCTCTCTACATTCTCCCTCTCCCTTCCTCTCCCATCTCTCTACATTATCCCTCTCCCTTCCTCTCCCATCTCTCTGCATTCTCCCTCTCTCTTCCTCTCCCATCTCTCTATAATCTCCCTCTCTCTTCCTCTCCCTTCCCATCTCTCTTTCTCCATCTCGCCTCTCTCTCTCCCCCTCTCCCTGTCGCCGATTCTGCGCAGAGCCCGATGTTTGGCCGGCGCTGAGTCCACGTAGCTGTAATCTAACGTCTGGTGCGGTTTATCACTGTAATTTCAACTTCCCGATGGGGGCGATGGGGTTACAAGTGGAAGGGGAGGGGGAGGAGAACAATGGTTGGGGGAGGAAGAGCAAGCGGTGGGGAGTGGAGCAATTGGGGGCGAGGGGGAGCAAAGGCAGATAGAGGAGGGATGTCCACATGACGCTACATTTTTTCGCTTTTTTTTCCTTTTTTAGGCAAAACCCCGTCAGTTACCTTCCAAGTTCGCTTCTCCTCCTCAATCTCCTCCACCTCATCATCTTGCTTCTATTCCTTCTTCTCCTCCTCCTCCTCCTCCTCTTTCTCCTCCTCCTCCTCCTCCTCCTCCTCCTCCTCCTCCTCCTCCTCCTCCTCCTCCTCCTCCTCCTCCTCTTTCTCCTCCTCCTCCTCCTCTTTCTCCTCCTCCTCCTCCTCCTCCTCCTCCTCCTCCTCCTCTTCTTCTTTCTCCTCCTCCCCCATCACCCCCCCCCCCTTTCTCCTCCCTCCCTTGCACCTCGCACGTGTTTCCAGATCAGTGAGTCCTTTCAAGGTCAGCTAAACATAGGTCTTGGAGTGAGTTTATTGCACGGGAGTTTTGCAGAAAGTGTTCTGGCGAACTCGTGACTGCATTTTTTAAATATAGTGTCATTCACTCACATAAAGTGTTATGACGGGCATTTTTACCTCGCTTAATGTTTCTTTTCCCATGCAATATCCCTTATGCATGTGTTCTCGCCTCCCGTCTTACATCCAGGAATATGTTTTTCCTCCTTCGTCCAAGCACATTTTCTTCTGACGTTCGTTGACCTCGCTCCTAACCCGTGACCTCTCTCCTTCCAGCGTGATCTTCCCGTGGCGACGCGGAGAGCAGAGCCGCAGCTCCGGCCGCAGCAGCCCAGCCCCCTACGACGCCAACGGCCACTCCCCCGCCTCGTCGCCCTACGCCTCCCGCTCTCCTTCGGGAGCCCTGCACGAAGAAGCTCACAATGGCCCCTACGACGCCACGGCCGACCCCAGGCAGAAGGTAGGATCGAGTTTGTGTTAATGGGAATGGAGGGGGGGGTCTTGCAAAAGGCCGAGCAGGAAAGCGAGAATTTGTGCAACATTGGGGATCAGAATGTGTCACGTTTGAACTGGTTACGGAGGGAATTAATTCGGCTCATTTTCATGATTCTGCATTCAGGGTTTTTTGTTTCTTTGCCTCGCGTGCGCTTACACTTTTCTGTTTTTTCTCTTTAAAGATGATATATTGAATTCTGCAATATCCACCTCTGAATGATATTAACGCACTAATTACACCGAGGACGGAAGGACGCGAAGGGGATATATTGATTAAGGAGAACATCGAGGGGGTTAACGAGGCACAACTTGAGGGAGGAGTGTCTCGATGGAGCAATCAATTTCCTTCTTGTTGATTGCAATTAATTTCCCTCTCGTCGGTTGCTTATTTGAACTGAATCGTCGTGGCCTATAGCGGGCGACACGCCTTGATTGCCGAGCGGATCAGCGGTGCCCTTTAAGGCCTGAGGTTATTACACGCTGGCCGGCCGTCGCGGATGGACGTTTTGTTCGATTGGAAAAAAAGTCGAGATGTCTGGGGGAGACGTCGATTGTGCCCCCTCTCCCCCCGCCTCCAATAATCCACACCCACAGTAGTAACCCTCCCCTTTCCCAAATCATACCCACACCCACCGCCACCCATACCCCTACTCCCACTCCTACCTATACCCCACCCACACCCTCACCTCCATACCCACACCCACACCCACACCCACACCCATACCCATACCCATACCCATCTTCCAATCCCCGCTTCTACCCAACCCCACTTCCACCCCCACGCCCCCCCCTCCCAACCCACACTAAGCCACCCTCTGCCCCTTTCCAAAGCTTAAAAAATCGTTGATCATTTACAAGTCTGCGAGAAGGTGGCTCCTCCCCCCCCCCCCCTCCGGCCTACCCCCACCCTCACCCCCACCTCCACCACCGGTCTTATGCCTTGGCCTTTTTCCATAAATCAGTGTTTGCGTCTTTTCCATCTTGGGTTCGTCTGGGAAGCCGTGTCTGTGTACGTGTGTGTGTGTCTGTGTGCGTGTGTGTGTGTCTGTGTGCGTGTGTGTGTGTCTGTGTGCGTGCCTGCGTGTGTGCGTGTGCGTGTGTGTGTGTGCGTGTGTGTGTGTGCGTGCGTGCGTGTGTGTGTATATATGTATGTATGTATGTATGTATGTATGTATGTATGTATGTCTTTTCCTCTCCTCCACCGCATCCCCTTTGCCTGTTTCTTTATCCCTTGCTTATCTCTTCTCTATTTATTAGTGATTCTATGTTCGTGTTTTTTTACTTTTTCTCTTTTCTCTCCTCGTCACATTCTTTTCCTCCTCTTCTTCCTTATTTTTTCTTCTTCTTATTTTTCTTAATCCTTTTCTTGTTATTTTTCTTATTATTTTTCATCTACTTTTTTCTTATTTTTTATTCTTCTACCCTTCCTTCCCTCCCTCCCTTCTTCCTTCCTTCCTCCCCTCTGCCGCCCTGTCCCTCTCCTCTACGCGCATTCTCAGTCTCCCTCCCCCTTCTCTCCCCCTCCCCCTCCTCCTTCCCTCTCTTCGTGCATCCTCAGCTTCCCTCCCCTTCCTTTCCCCTTTTCCCCCTTCTCCCCCTCCTCTTCCTGCCTTCTCAGCCTCTTCCCTCTTCCCTCCCCCTCCCCCCATTCTCCTCGCTTCCCTTCTTCCTCCCTTCCCTCTGCGCCATGCACTCGGCCTTCTTCATTATTCACGGTGTCCTTTCTCCACCGCGTTCTCTCTCCCTTTAATTCGTCTCCTTTGTTATCCATCTTTCATCCTCCTCTCCCCCTTTCTCTCCTTTAATTCTTTCAGTTTTCAGTCTGTCGTTCTCTCATTCATCCATTTCTTTCGTCCTTCCTCCGGTATTACTCCGCCATTGTGTCTTCTTCTCTTCTCGATATATTTGTCTTTCCGCCTCCCTTTCGCCCTCTCTCTCTCGCCATTTCTTGCGCTGAACCTGAAACGCTACTCTTTCTTCGGTGGTGTGGGATGGGCGGAGGAGGAGCGGGCGTGAGGTGTAAGGGGCGCGTGTGGGGTGGGCGTGAGGTGTGAGAAGCGGGAGTAGGACAGGTGGGATGGGCGTGAGGGATAGCGGTACGAGGAGTAGTAAAGTGCATGAAAGCAAAGACGAGTGTATGTATTTGTGTCGGGCGGAAGGGGAGGGGCCGCTATTCACGAGTCTGGGCGGTCGGTGCTGCGGGCGTGGCGTGCAAGGCCCTTTTGTGCGAGTGAGGCTCCCGAGACGGTCTGTTTAATGGACCTGAAAAGCTTGCACGTTGGGCGACAATTAGCGCCTCCCGACCAAGGGATATGAGCAAATGTAGCCCGGAGATGAAAGATGCTGTGAACAAATGCATTTTTTTTTGTCCTAGTTTCGTCCTACATATATATTTTTTTTCGTTGGGGTTCTTGTTGGAGAGTTCGTGCTAGTTTTATCAGTTTAATGAAATTAGCGGAATCGGTTTTTATGGTCGCTTTTCTATTGTTTTTGGATATCATGGTATCATTTAATACTCCCTTTAGAATTAGTAACTTCTTCCGTGGATCCTCTCGTGTTCCTGACGTAGATAAATGCCAGGATGATGACTTGCAATCTCGCTTCCATTCTCTTCCAATATTGAGGAGAGCAAGAGGGTTACGTTACATTGCAGTGTAACGTCTGGGGGCTCGAGGAAAGGAGAGGAGGGGAGGGGAAATGGATGGAGGGAGGGAGAGGGAGAGAGAGAGAGAGAGAGAGAGAGAGAGAGAGAGAGAGAGAGAGAGAGAGAGAGAGAGAGAGAGAGAGAGAGAGAGAGAGAGAGAGAGAGGAGAGGGAGAGAGGGAGAGAGGGAGAGAGGGAGAGAGGGAGAGAGGGAGAGAGAGAGAGAGGGAGAGAGGGAGAGAGAGAGAGAGGAGAGAGGGAGAGAGGAGAGAGGAGAGAGGGAGAGAGGGAGAGAGGAGAGAGAGAGAGAGAGAGAGAGAGAGAGAGAGAGAGAGAGAGAGAGAGAGAGAGAGAGAGAGAGAGAGAGGGAGAAGTAGACGAGAGATAGAGGTAGTTGATTGAGGGAAGGAAACAGGGAGTCAAGGGAAGGAGGGAGGCTAAGAAGGCAAGGCAGGGAGGGGGACAAGGGAGCGTAAGGAGCGAGGACATCGCCAAAGTTATGGTAATGGAGAAGTTGCTCGTGCGTGCTGGGAGAGGATCCGAGAGCCTCCCGCATCCCGCCAATCCCCATACTCTACCGAAGCAGACGCTCTCCGCCTCAACCTCCTTCACCCGAACTTCACTGCCGTATGATCGCAGCCCCAACCCCCCCCCCCTTTTTTTTTACGGGTTGTATTGTACTGTTTGAGTGTCAAGATTGGGCTCTCGGCCGTGACTCTACGTTGAGTAAATTAACACCTTCCTTATGTTCCTCGCTCCACTTACGGCGCCGTGAGTATCAACAGCCACTCTCCTCGCTCAGTACTCCGAGCTGTGGAGTTAGGGGACGTTCCCGTGAAAGCCTCCTCATGTCCCATTGTTGTTGCAATGCGGCGAGGAGTCTCTTCTTGGCGACCCATATTTTTTTTTATTTATTTTTTTTTTTTACAACAGGGGGATCATTAAGTAGTCAACACCTCGAAGGCGTTCAAAGCCGTCATTTCCATAAGTAATAACCCAGTACTTAAGTGTCTTGTAAAGGGAAGGAAAATAGAGAAAGGGAGGAGGAGGAGGAGGAGGAGGAGGAGGAGGAGGAGGAGGAGGAGGAGGAGGAGGAGGAGGAGGAGGAGGAGGAGGAGGAGGAGGAAGGGAGGGGGGGTGAGGGTGTTGGCCACGAGCGGGCCGTGGGTGTTGCTCGCCCCGAACGCCGAGGTGTGCCTCGGCCAACCGCTCTCCGCCGCGGGCCAGAGTTGCACACACACGCACACACCTGGCACGGGGAGAACCAGCAAGGAGAGGAGAAAGCTGTAATAATGACGTTAGACGGGAGAAAGGCCGAGGGAAATACGTAAATCACCGATTAGGGTCCTCGGCGAGGGGTCTTCAGGTGGGAGGTGAGACGTTATGGCCGTTATTGCGAAATGGCCAAAAGGTTTCATGACGCACGAGAGCTTGCAAATGAGGGAGGAAAGTCAGCGCGAAACACCTGGTCTCCTTTATGGCGCTACTTTTGACGGCGCGAAATGGATTGCTCGATGTGTCTCGATTTGAAAGTTATTCTCTCACTACCAGTCTTGCAGGTCACCGGTTCAGATAAATTCAACTTTATTTTTACCTTGCGTATGAGTACGTGTGCGAATAAGTGTCAATGGCAGGAGCGCATGCGTAGTAAATAACGTCCAGCGACAGCCGCGAGAAACAAGGTTGGCGTCGAGTGAGTGTAGTCCCGTCAGAAAGTGTAAACACTGGGGATCAGCTGTTGCATCATCTTTGGCACACCCAACTGCAGATAAGCATGACTCCGGCATTTTTTTAGCGTGTTTTTTTACTAATGTAATTACAAAGATTATGTGGCACAGTTACTGGATTGTAATTGTAAGTCACTTTATTCTTCCTTCTTCACCAGAGCTTGCAAGAAAAGTTTTTCCTTGCATGTTGATATTGCAACATAACAAAGGCTTTTCCTGAGGCTTTACAATACATATAAACAAATACATATATATGACGATACGTACCTACCACCTCGCATGTGGGATGCACAAGATATTCACAGATATCATATTCAGTTCAGTTTATCAGCATAGAAGACCTGAGGCGAACAGGTGATGCGTTACCGTTCGCCATCCTCTCCTGGGGCTAATGTTGAGCAGTAACATTGCTCATCTCCTCCTCACACCCTCGCTCCCCACCACATTACAGTTACGAACCTGCCTGATTTTTGTGTGCCTGTTGCGTTAGTCCTTCAACCAGTGGGCACCTTTCCTAATGGCAACCCACTCTTTAAAGGCCTCCTCAACCCTTCTCCCTCCGGCCTCGCAGGAGCGACCACCTTATTAGAGAGGATACCAACGTGAGCGGGACCAACCACAAGTACTGGCGCCGCGGGCAGCCGCTCCCGCCAGCAAGCTGAGTGACACTTGCAATTTCACTCGGGGCAGGTGCGCTCGCTCGAGATGGCGGTTTTCGACTCGTTCGGGCGTTAGGAGTCGAGTTTTATGGCCGGTGGAAAGGCCACTGCTGCAGTGCGTAGCTTTTATGTTTCTTTCTTTCTTTCTTTATGTTACGATTTGGAAAAAGTGAAATGAGTAACAGCAAGGCTTGTACGTGGTGTGTTCCATTGGTTTGTGTGTTATTTTCAACGTCGACTTCTGGTTATTTCGGTCTCGTGATTAGGTGTTGGTAGCGGAAACTAGGTGGCTCCAAGAGCTCGGTGTCTAGAAAAACGTTTTAATCTACGCAGAAATCGCCATCAACCCCCCGTGTGTGATTTTCAGTGGCATTGTAATTTCCTTGTCTCAGAAACGTTTTTGCTGCATCGTACTTTTCTTTGTTTTGTCCAGCTGTTACACATTCTTTCCGTGAATATATATATATTTCATTCCTCTTACAAAAAGGCCAGATTTTTTTTCTTATCAAAAAGTGATTATATATTTCCCTGATATTTTGTTCGTGCTATTCAAAGAATCTTGTCTATTTCCTCGCATGCCGCGTATGACCTTTCTACCACCCATATGCAACAGTTATTGTAGCCTCTTACATACCTCTGTATTCTCCTAATCCAAAAGACACTACCACACACCACAGCATCTCCACATACAACTTATCACGACTGCACGACCCAAAGCGCAATCATCACTGGGTTTCAACACATTCCGATAAATGAAAGTTTAGACTAGACTCCCAGCGCCACTACCTCTATACACACACTCAAGTACCATTAATCAAAGTCCTCTAAAATCCCTACAGCAACACCGTCACAACACCAACCGCTCATCCATCACTCCCGCACTCCACACCATAGTTGCATTTACATGTGAATTGGCAGACCCCACCCCCACGCCCTCCTTCCCTCCCACCCTCTCTCCCTCCCACCCCTCTCCCTCTCTCTCTCTCTCTCTCTCTCTCTCTCTCTCTCTCTCTCTCTCTCTCTCTCTCTCTCTCTCTCTCTCTCTCTCTCTCTCTCTCTCTCTCTCTCTCTCTCTCTCCGTCAACCTCCAGTGCAAGGGACTCTAACCAGCCCACCCCCTACCCCAGCCCTTCCCCCATCTCCCTTCCCCCATCTCCCTTCCCCCATCTCCCTTCCCCCTTCCCAAATGCAAGGGAATCTCACCAGCCCTCCCTCCCCCTCCCTATGCCTCCCTTTCTTCCCCCTCCGCTCCCCCTCTCTCCCCCCTTTCTACGCCTCCCCTTCCTCCCCTCCGCCCCCCTCCTCCCCTCCGCCCCCCCCCCTCATCCTCTGCAACAACATTTCCTTTGTATTGCAACAGCCAGTCCTCTCCCCTCGCCTTTCGTAGCAACCGCGGCGTGGTCTTCACTTCATCGAGACAACTACTCGTTCACCTTCTGCGACAGCGACTACAAATCCCCGCACATCTTCACGACTCCCTCCTAGCTAACCCCCCCCCCACACACACACACACACCCTCCCACCCTTACCCCCATCACCATCTGTTACTACGACCCCCCCACACACACACACACAACAACAACAACAACAACAACAACAACAACAACTACTACTACTAAACGGTTCATGGATGTCGTTTCTCATCGCAGCAACCGACTGTCTTCTCTCCCTCTTGTAATCCTTTTCTCCTTTCTAGTATTTTATCTTTATCTTTCTTTTTCTTTTTTTATTTATTTTCCTTTTTTCTCTTTTCTTTTCTTTTCCTTTTTTCCATTTTTTTTCTTTTTTCCCCTTTTTTCTACCTTATGTCGCAGTCACTGACCTCTCACCCTTTCTTTGCTCTTACAGCCCGCTTCTCCCTTAATATGTGTAATATCACCCGGATCACACGAGTGCAGACGGTACTCGTTGTGCGGTGGACCCTCCTTCTCAGTCTTGCTCACTTTTCTTTTTTCTTTCTTTCCCTTTTGCCCTTCTTCTCTCTCCCCCTTAATTCTCTCTATTAATTTCCTCTCTTCTCTCTATTTTCGTCTCCCTTTCCCTTTCTCGTTTTCCCCTCTCCTACCCTTTCCCAAATTTCTCTTTCTCGCTCTCCTCACCCTCCCTCTCCTTCTCTCTATGCTGTCGTCTTAATCATCATCTCTCTCTTTCTCTTCCTCCTTCTCTTGTTTATTCATGAAATCTCCCCTCTCTCTCTCTCACTCAATTTTTTTTTCTCTCTCGTTCTCACTTCTATACTATGTATTCACCTTCTTATCTTTTTTTTCTTTTTTTTTCGTTACGTCATATTCAGTCCGAGAATGGTGTTTATTTTTACGTTGTCTTTTTACGATAAGATTATACAGAAGATAAGCCAGATGGATTATTGCTTATCAGTGCCATAGGCTGATTAGTGTCATCGCCTGTCTGACACCTGGGCAATGTTTATGTTGGGAATGTTAGAGGTCACACGCACGGAGCGCTTACCGCGAACGGGCCACTATAGTAGTAATAACAATGAGGATAATTATGATGCTTGCAGTGGTGGTGATGGTGATGGTAATGGTGATGGTGACAGTGACGGTGATGGGGGTGATGATAATGATAACAACTCAACATCAGCAATGATAATGAAATTGAGAAGTAGAGGGAAGGAAGGGGGGGGGGAATATGTATGTATGTATATGTGTTTATTTGTGGCCGTGTGTTTATGTTTTAAACCTGATTTAATGGATGGCCAAATATATCTTCTGGTCCGATATTTTCTGACCGTTACGTTCTTTTAGTTTGTTTGTTTTTTGTCTCATTATTAAATCGTCACACGTGTGGTCATGCATATGTATGTATCTTGATCGAATGGCACGCGAGAAATCCCAGCGTGCCAGTGAGAGGCAACATCCCACACGCCCATGTTTGACACTCGGCGAGATGCCACCGGGGAAACTCGGGGCAAAAAACGCTCCCTGATCTTACCCCACTTAGGCTGGGAGTTCGGGGGAGTGGGTGCGGGGGGAGGATAGGGGTCCAATTTAGGGGTGGGAGGGTGAGGATAGGGGCTAGTGTATTTAGGTAGGGGTGAAGGTAGGGGGATAGTTTAAGGGGGCTGAGGGTGGGGAGGGGTAGGATAGGGGGTTAGTTTAGGAGAGGGGTGAGGATAGAGAGGGGGGTCAGTTTAGGAGAGGGAGCAGGATCCGGCCATGACTTTGCCAACCTTCATACAGGTTTACTGGTCTATTTTTTCTTCTTCTCTTGGTCTCTTATGCGCTGCGAATACCGAGGGGGCGGGAAGGGGGAGGCATGAGTTCGAAAGACCGTTAATCAGCTGATCTGTATCTTTGTTTATTTATTCCATTGTTGAAATATTGAGTTCTAAGGATTTCAACTTCGATGGCAGAACGTCGTAAAGACAACAGTAGTAATAGCAGTAGTATAGAGTGTCCCGGCCATGTGTGTGTTCGTAGGTTCGTTTCTCAAGGGGGAAAATCGTCTCCTTGGCCACGGCAGCCGAAATTTTTGACTGCGAAAAGCGAAAGTAGAAAGCCGCAAGGCGAAGAAAGCGATGGCACCAGCTCCCTGTGCCTCGTGAGCCCTGGTGGCGCAGAAGGAGCAGGGTGGAGGCGACGCTGACGAGTGCTTTCTTCCAGCGACGGGATCTCCGGCGGCGGGTCTGAGGCGGGTCGCTTTTTCACGCTCTTCCTCACAGTCCTTTGGATCCTGCGCGCGGAGGGAGTCAGCCACTGTGTATCTGCTCTTCCTTCTCTGCAAACATGAAGCATTTGTTAAACGTGGGGATTCTACTGTATTTGCAATACTAGCCACGTACCGGTTCCGGAATTCTTTACAAATCAGATTTGTTGACTTGGCCGTTTAGAAAATAGCTGTTCTGCAATCCAGTTTGGATTTCTCGATGTTCGGGTTGATTGATCTTGTGCACGGGTGGGAACTGCATGCACGGCGATAGCGGGGGAGGAACACGTCGGTTGAAGTCAATGCTAGTGAAACTGCCGGTCTTGAAAACACATGCATTGACGATCCAACTTTTCCCGCGATACAAACAGTAGGTAAGATAGTTTCTGGCGAAGATCTGGTACCGCGGGAGGCGCTGTCGCTATCAGATCGTCGTGACAGTGACTGACATAAACAAACAGACAGACAGACTGACATAGTGGTCGTGGTGGTACTCGATTCCGCGGTCGAGATGTGGATGAGGTGCGGGCGGGTTAGGTGCAGGCGGGCGGGCGGGCGGGCTAGGGGCTGGCGGGCTCAGGGTAGCTGTGGGGGGTCGTGGTAGGTGATCCCGGTCTCTCTCCGCCCACAGTAAACATCTCGGTGCAGGTTTTTGCATCCTTACTTCCATCCCGCTTTCTCTGTCACACCTCCGGGTCATTTGTTTGATCCTTCGAGGGGGCGATCGTCACAATAAGCGCCGGGTGGTGATGTGCTGTTGGCATTGTCTGAAGTTTGTTGTTCGTTAATGCTTTTGTTATATTATCGGTGTCATCATTACAGCATCGTATCGTTATTACCCTTGACGTTGTTGTTGTTGTTATGATATTATGATGGCCGGCATCAAATAAATAATGTCAAATCAATATTGGAGAATATAACAAAGTGTGTCAGTCATCACCGAGGCCGTTCTGGCATGCCACTTACAACCACGAAAATTTAATTTAGAAGCCCTGCCTCATTTTTTCGAAGGAGCTTGAAGACAGCTGTGTTGGCGGAGGAAGGGGGGGGGTGATGAGGTGCTTGCATGCCGCGCCAGTATAACCTCGAGATATAATTACATTTTATTTGGTATTTACATTCTTATCTACCAAAGAATCGCGCAGTCATCCAGTTTTACACATGCACTCTCTCTATTCTTCTTTCTTATTCAAACATGTTTACTGTCCTCTCCCTCTCTCCCTCCCTCCCTAACTCCCTCCCTCCCTCTCCCCGTCCCACTCCTTCTCCTTCTTCTCCTTCTCTTCCATCTCTCTTCAGCTACTCGTTCCCATTTCATATCTACCTCCACCTTCTCTCTCTCGCCCTCTCCCTCTCCCTCTCCCTCTCCCTGTCCTTCCTTCTTCCAGTGCATGAAGTGGAAGACAGGCGCCGGAGTTGACATCAGCTTTTAAATTTTCTTCAAGCCGTGCGTGAGCCACTTTCCCCGGTAACTTGACAAGGCCCTGA
The DNA here is from genome assembly GCF_977035675.1 of Penaeus japonicus. Lineage (NCBI taxonomy): Eukaryota > Metazoa > Arthropoda > Malacostraca > Decapoda > Penaeidae > Penaeus > Penaeus japonicus. The sequence continues at coordinate 26,340,356 of NW_028234415.1, read as the reverse complement.
ATCGAGGGTACTGCATGGCTTTCCCTCTTCTAAGCTACATATATAGGAAGAGAAATCCGGCGTGATAGTGTGGCGGTATAATGAAGGGTTGGCGGTAATGGCGGTATTAACGGGCGGTGTTCCGAGAGGGGGTGACGTCATAGCCTTTTCGTCACATTGCCTGTCCCAGAAGGTATTGGCGTCATTCGTTGGGTCTTTGAGAGTTGTAGAGAAACAGATATGTGAAGTAGAAAGTATGTATTATGACATGCACAAACGCGGATGGGCATGTGAGAACTCGCATTTTCTCATGCATGCATGCACATACAAACAGGGGCATTCACTGTTTACACCGCTTTCCCCAGGTCATGCACAGAACAGATCCAATTCTTGAATTTGAGCTCTCTCGCTCTCTCTCTCTCTCTCTCTCTCTCTCTCTCTCTCTCTCTCTCTCTCTCTCTCTCTCTCTCTCTCTCTCTCTCTCTCTCTCTCTCTCTCTCTCTCTCTCTCTCTCTCACCCCCTCTCCCCCCCTCTCCCCTCCCCTCTCCCTCTCCCTCTCTCTCTCCCTCTCCCTCTCCCTCTCCCTCTCCCTCTCCCTCTCCCTCTCCCTCTCCCCTCTCTCTCTCTCTCTCTCTCTCTCTCTCTCTCACACACACACACACACACACACACACACACACACACACACACACACACACACACACACACACACACACACACACACACACACACACACACACACACACACACACACACACACACCTACCTACCTACCCTCTCTCCCAGCCACCCACCCACCCACCCTCCCTCCCTCTCTCTCTCACTCTCTCACTCTCTTACTCTCTATCTATCTCTATTTATCTATCTATCTATCTGCCTGTCTGCCTTCCTGCCTCTGTATCCGTTTATATATGCAACTGACCTGAGCAAATGAAAATTTGTCTGCGATCGCAAGATGCAGGGAGGCGCTGACATGACAGGTGCGTCGGGCAGGTGTGCATCAGTTCCTGCACTCGGACCAAGCAGCCGGCGGCACTTTATCATGTTTACTGTTGTTTTAAAGCGGACTCGGGAAACAGATTCAGAGCTGCTCGGATGCTAACGTGTTTTTTATGGTCCGGAGGGGCTGCATGCTAAGTGAATCGAGAAGAATATTGTGAGTGTTGTGGTTTGTGATTTATTTCGTTTTTTTTTCGTTTTTTTTTTCCTTTTCACAATTTGTAAGGTTTGGTGTTTTACCCGAAACTAACCTTTCAGATGATTAAAAAAGAAGGTTTTGATTGATCTGATCAGGTCATGCAAGGAGAGGGCTTAAGTTCCCACGTGAGCCTGAAGGGTGTGTGGAGTGGCATCCCCCCTCTCCCCCCACATTCTCTCCCAGGCCTCACAACAACATACCTTCTACTCCTCCCCTCTCCCCTCTCCCCTCTCCCCTCCCCGCCCCTATCCCTTTCTAGACCCCGCTCTTCCCATGCCCCTCCCCCCTCCCATGCCCCTTCCCCTCCTCTTTCCTGACCCTTGCCGTTCCCTCCCCTTCTCCTCCCCCGCCCCTGCCCTTCTCCACCTCTCCTCTGTCCTTCTCCTCCCCCTCCCCTTTCCCCTCTCCTCCTTTTCCCCTTCTCCACCCATTGCCTTCCTTTTCTCACCCTTTCCCCTTCTCTTCCCCTTCTTGCTTTCCCCTTGTCACCCCTTTACTCCCCAGTCTCTATCCTCCCCCTCCCCTTCCCTTCGCCCCCTTTTCCTCTCTCTTCCCCAGTCCCACCCCCTCCCCTTCCCTTCTCCCCCATTCCCCTCTCCTCCCCTTCCTCCTTACCCCTCTCCACCCCTTCCCTTCCCAGTCCCTCTTCCTCCCTCTCCCTTCTCTCTTCACCCTTCTCCCTTCTTTCGCCTCTCCTCCTCTTCCTCCCCCCCCCTCCCACTCCCTGTGCAGTAGGCGGACCCACTTGATAAAAGTAGGTCGCGTGGTGAGAGGCCTCTGCTTTTTTTTATCTTTCATATTTCTTGATGTTATGGTTCGGATTTGCATATTTTTTTATCGCCTCATGATTTGGTTTTCCTCATATTCGCATGAGTGGAAAGAAGAGTTAAAACGCATCCTATAAAATTCAGAAATATAAGGCTATGAATGCATCGAGGATCGCCTTTACTTTGCAGCTCTCTTTAGATTATGATATATGATATACTTATATTTATTTTTTTAGACGAAGTAATGAGACGCCGAAAGTGGCTGTCTGCTCTCGGTTTGCAGATGAAGTGCTGTAAATGGGCGCTTCACGGTCATGAATCACTGCATGACGAATCGCAGGCAAAGGGGATCAGGAAAAAACGAGATCGAAATTTAGAAAGAAATCCAACTTCATGATTTGCTAGCTAGGTTGAAAGGAGAGAGAAAAAAAAATATATATATATATGTAGAAGAGAAAAAGACGTGATCCCGAGCAAAACGCCTTTGGTGCGTTAATTGGCAGTTAGAGGAACGCTTGATCGAGTCCTATGGAAAAAATACAAGGGGGCTGAAGTGGCACTTGATGCTGCGACCTCCGGTATCGAGGGTAGGGAATAGGAGATAGAAAGTGGAGAAAAAAAACAAGAGTAAGGATATTGAGCAGAGGAGGAAGGAGAAAAAACAAATGAGAGGGAAATTGAAGGAAATATAGGGAAAAAGTGAAGAGAGAGACGGATAGTGAGAAGGAAATAAGAGAGATGGATGATGAGAGACTATATAGAGAGAGGGGGATAGGAAATAGGGAGAAGATAAAAAAATCAGTCAGAGATATTGAACAGAAGGAGGAGGAACGAGACGAAAAAAGAGAGGGTGAGAAGTGAAGAGAGTAAACTAAAAGATAGCGAAGAGAGAGATGGATAGCAAGAGGGAGATACAGAAAGATGGATAGATGATGGGGGACTTGAGATAGAGTGAAAAGGGAGTGACAGCCACTTGTGATGCCTTTGTTTGTTTGTTTTTTTGTTTGTTACTTGTTCGACATCCTTTCCCTCGACCCAAGAATCCTAGTTATTTGACCTTTTCTGTTGCTTGCTGTTGGACGTTAGAATTAAGGTGATAGAACCATTGCTTTATTTTGTAATGTCTATTTATTTTATCACTGGTGCCACTTGTCTTTGAGATATTTGAATAGGTTATTATCAAAGTATTTATTGCGTGTCATAAAAGCTTCCCTAAAGAGGAAACAGGACCCCGCCCCGAATCGAAACGGCGCGACCCACAACACCTCGCAGGGCCAGGCTGAGCTCCCTTATATAACCCTCGTGGACTCCTGCTTCCTATCACATCTTCCGTCCCCACCAAAGTCCTTCTTCCCCTCCCCTCTCCCCCCATCTCTTCCCCCTCTCCCCTTCCTCTCTCCACTCAGCAACTCGTCCAGAGTGCCACTTTCACACCAGATGGACTGGCACTCTCACTTGAAACATTTTTTTTTCCAGTCCTTAATTAACGTCTTAACCTCTTGGTGAGTGCGCGACAGATAGGGCGAACGAGAGCTGTTGCTGCCCGGAGATACGCAACGGGGGGGGGGGGGTACAGTACATGCCGTTTATTTCTGTTGCTTCACACATCTCGGTACGTGAAGTGTATCTGTCAGGAGGTTCTACGATGCATATATAGTTGCTCGTTTGTACTTTGAAATGTTTTGATACGAGTATTTTTTGTTTTTTTTATTTCGTTTATACTCTGAAATGTTTTTTTACGAGTATTTTTTTCTATGCCGTTTATGCTTCGAAGTGTGTTGATACGAGTACTTTTTTTTCCTTTATACTTTGAAATTTATTGTTACGAGAAATTTTGTTTATTTCTATCTCCTTTATACTCTGAAATATTTTGATACGAGTTATTCCATTTTTTATTGTATCGCATGGGAGAATAGATAGGAACGTCGAGGAAAGGCAAATAGAGTCGAGAGGATGCCACGGTCGGGGAACGTTTCGGGATGAGAATCAGTTTCGGAGGTGACATCGCGGGCAGAATGCACCCTTATTGTTGTTTCTTTGAGATAAATCAGTAATTCATTTTTTATTAATTGATTTATTATTTTTTTAACGCCATTATCCCCCAGTTGGAATTCAGTTCGGATGGTCGGGATGTGTGCATGGGCGGAGGGTTATTTTGGCGGAAAGAGGGAGGGAAGCTGATTATTAGGTGGGAGATTTAATGCTTTTATCCTCTCGCATTCCTTTCTCTTTCCTCTCCTCTCCCTTTTCCCTTTTCCCTTTTTATCCCTACCCCTCTCCCTTTAACTCCCACTTTCTTTCCCTCTCCTTCTCCCTCTGTATCCCTATTATTTTCTGGCACTCTCCTCCTTCTCCCTCCCTCAGTATCATTCCCTCCACCTCCCTCCCTCAGTATCCTTCCCTCCACCTCCCTCAGTATCCTTCCCTCCACCTCCCTCAGTATCCTTCCCTCCACCTCCCTCAGTATCCTTCCCTCCACCTCCCTCAGTATCCTTCCCTCCACCTCCCTCAGTATCCTTCCCTCCGCCTTCCCTCCACCTTCCCTCCACCTCCCTCCTCCTTCCCTCGGCCTCCCTCCCTCCTCTTTCCCTCCACCTCCCTCCTCCTTCCCTCGGCCTCCCTCCCTCCTCTTTCCCTCCACCTCCCTCCTCTTTCCCTCGGCCTCCCTCCCTCTCCCTCTCCCTCTTTACTGCCTTGCGAAACAGAAATCGATATGATAAAAGCTCTCGCGGCCCTAGTGATCGCATCAAGCATCTCTCGTGGCCAGCAACCCGTGAATCGGCGTTTGTGTTTGCCTATCTGCTCAGCCCTCTAGGTAAACAGCCCTCGACACGTGTAAAGGCACTGGCGACGCGCTCCGGCTTTTAATCTTTCTTGCGTGTGGTGTCTTTCTTTCTGTGATTTTTTTTTTTTTTTTTTTAATTGCTTGCTTTCTTTTTTTTCCTTTTTTTTTCTTTTGTTATGTTTTGTTCTTTTCGGATTCTCTTGTTAAGTCTTCTCCTGACCTTTTGGCTTCTGAGGTGTTGCTTTCTCTCTCTCTCTCTCATGAACTGTACAAATCATTTAGGCATAGTTCCTATGCCTATTCATGTGTATACAATGTATATAGTATGAATAAACATATCAAAATCTCTCTCTCTCTCTCTCTCTCTCTCTCTCTCTAATATATATATATATATATATATATATATATATATATATATATATATATATAATCTTTTTCTTCTTCTTCTTCTTCCTCCTCCTCCTCCTCCCCCTCCCCCCCCCTCCCCCCCTCTCCCTCCTCCTCCTCCTCCCCTCCTCCTCCTCCTCCCCCCCTCCTCCTCCTCCTCCTCCTCCTCCTCTTCCTCTTCCTCTTCCTCTTCCTCCTCCCCCTCCTCTTTCTCCTCCCCCTCCTCTCCTCCTCCTCCTCTTCCTCCTCCTCCTCTTCTTCCTCCTCCCCCTCCCCTCTCCCCCTCCCCCCCTTCCCCCCTCCCTTCTCACCTCCTCCCCTTTCCCTCCCTTTCAACTTTCATCGCTTCCCCATCCCGGATCCCGCCTCTCGGCCTCAAGGGAGCGGTCATCCTGGGAGAAAAACGGAGAAAAGGTCCGAGGAACGCCAAGCCACGCCACGGCACGCCAAGACACGCCTAGCCACGCCACTCCATGCCACGCCAAGCCAAAACAAACCAAGCCAAGCCAAGCCAAGCCAAGCCAAGCCAAGCCAAGCCAAGCCAAGCCAAGCCAAGCCAAGCCAAGCCAAGCCAAGCCAAGCCAAGCCAAGCCAAGCCAAGCCAAGCCAAGCCAAGCCAAGCCAAGCCAAGCCAAGCCAAGCCAAGCCAAGCCATGCAAAGGAGGTTAACAGGGATTGGTAGATGACGTCAGGGGGAAAATCTTCGGGGCGGATGTAGCGTTTGCGCATTTTCTTCTGATAACTCTATTGGGCATTTTTGTTGTTGTATTTTGAACGCGTTTTATACTTTTCATTTCATTTTCTTTCCCTTCATTTGGGAATTGGGTTTCTTGGGATTATAAGTTTAATTAAGTTTATCATTGTGAGTCAGGATTCGACTTACCTATGCGTCCTTAAGGTAAAAGAAAAAGAAATGGTATAATTAAAAAGACATTACCGCAAGCCATAAAGAGTATGATAGTTGTTATCGTTATCTGGAATAACACTCATTACAGGCATTCCACTATCGCTTTAATGAACTAACGGAATGCACGAGTTATGTCATTTGCGGGAAATATCTATTTTTGCATGGAATGGCTTGCTTCCATCCTTCTTTCGCATGGTGATGGCTCAGAGGTTCTCTTGGGTGGGCTGCTTTCAAAACTGCTTTGCTTGCCTCGGCTGCTCTTCAGTGTTGCATGATGGCGGTGAGTTGCCATGGGGGATTTTTTTCCCTTTTTTTGTAGGTTTTGGTCTTACCGTCAGAGGGACCCCTGGAGAGGGACTTGCACCCGGAGACCGTAACTCCGCGATGGATAGATATATTCAGTCCTTGCAATGGAATTATGTTGACGGCGAAAGAAATGTAGGATCGATTGCGACTTTTCCACGTCGATTTTCGGGAGATTTCATCGCTCGCTATTTTCACCCCTTTTCGAGTCCTTAATGGTGTTGACGTCCGCTGGTTCCCGCCAGCCGTGATGGCGCCAGCATATTTACTCTCTCATAATGCCAAGAGAAATCTCCCCACAATTAATGACCGTTAGCTAACTCTTGATAAAGGTAAGAGCTTCATCTTTCGTTTTTCCATGCACCATTTTTCTTCGTATTTTGCACGCCATGCAACGCTTTCCTCCAACATCTTATACTCGCTGAAGGAGTTCCACGGTTAAAAAGACTCGCAAAAATCCTGTGCGAAAGGTCAAGCCGGTTCGAAGAGCGGGCGCCACCGCGCGTGAGCAATTAGGAAAGTGCAACTTGATCTCCCTTGTTGCACCTCTTCCCTCAAGTATCTTCATTAAGCAAGATGGTCAGGAGAAGGAGAGGCTTAAAGAGTTCCTACCGTGACAGCCACTTGAAGGAAGGTAAACACGATGGCCTCCTCAGCCCAGGAATGTTCACGGCGCCGAGCTTCTCTTGTGGGCGGGCGTCCGCTCGGGTGCGGTTCCTCGATGGGTCTCGGTCAACCATGCGCGGGCTGTTCGTTCAGGCTTGGTCGACGAGACAGTCTGACGGAATCGTAGCCTCGTTCCGTCTTCTGTTTGATGCTTATTTCACTTTCATTCGAAGTGCACCCTGCCTCGATTTTCGATTTGTCTCAGTTTTTCACACTGATTTTACTTCCTGTTTTATACTCATTTTGAGACCCATAAGACACCATAAGAAAATGCTCGAGAAAAATTGATACCAGTGTGATGGTATTCTTACTCCCATGGTACTTCTTTTTAAATGTCTTCACCTTCCAAAGCTTTGAATCTGAAAAGATTTTTTTTTTCATTTGAAACACCCCTACCGTAAAGGAATATTTATTAAAAAATAAGACACGTCTAATAAAACTCTTGCTTTTGATCGCCCTGTGTACTGTACACCCTACTCGTAGCGAAAAGAAACCAAAGGAGTGTTAGGAAACTCGCAACCTAACATTGAAACACTCCCTTAACTAAGGATCGTTTTGTGACGGCAGTGTCTCCTGTGTGGGATGGGAGTCCTTCGCCATAAGGTTATTTTATTGTCAAGCAATAAATATGTGTTCGCTGTCTGCCGTTTTCTGTTGTTGTCTTTCTGCTTTACACGTATTATTATTGTTGTTGTTGTTGTTATCATTGTTTTTATTATTATGTTTATCTTATTTTATTTTTATTTATTCTATTTTATTTATATTTTTATTTATTCTATTATATTTCATTGCGATTTATTCTATTTTATTTTACTTTGACCTATTTTTTATTACCAATATTTTTTTTACGTTGCTTTAACCTCTTCTCCTTTTAAATATTTTCTCACCCGTGTTCACGTTCTCGCTTAACCAAACCCTCGTCCTTCGCAGCGTCCTTTCACGCTCCCTCTCTTATTCAGCCTCCCCCCCCCTCCTGCAGTCCTCCTTCCATCCACCACCATCTCCCTTTCCTTCAGGCCTCCTTCCTCCTTCTCTTCTCCTCCTATTCTCCTCCTCCTCTTCTCCCTCTCTCCTCTCCTCCTCCCTCTCTTCCACCTTTCCTCCTTTTTCTCTTCCTCCTCCCTCCTCCTCCCCCCCCTCCCTCCTTATCACCCTCCTCAACTCCCCTCACCCTTTCCTTCATTCCTCCCTCCTCCAGCTGTTGCTTCTTCTTCTTCTCCTTCTCCTCCTCCTCCTCCTCCTCCTCCTCCTCCTCCTCCTCCTCCTCCTCTCCTCTTCCTCCCCCTCCTCCCCTCCTCCTCCTCCTCCTCCTCCTCCTCCTCCTCCTCCTCCTCCTCCTCCTCCTCCTCCTCCTCTCCTCTTCCTCCCCTCCTCCATTCCTCCTCCTCCTCCTCCTCCTCTTCCCCCCTCCTCCACCTCCTCCTCCTCCTCCTCCCCCCTCTCCCTGTCCCTCTCCCTCTCCCTCTCCCTCTCCCTCTCCCTCTCCCTCTCCCTCCTTTTCCCAAGGATCGCGTATAGAGAGGCATGAATGGGGTGCCGCAGTCTGTGGCAGATCCTCATCCACAAGCCGGGTCACGATCGTCGCCTGAGAGACCTCGCCCGCCAGTGTTTGTGTGAGGTGTTTCTCATCCGCAAGATTTTTCTTTTTTTTTTTCTTCTTTTTCTTGAGGGTGGATGGGGGGGAGTCGTGCTTTTATTCGATTTGTTTGTATGTTTGTCTGTGTGTATTTGGATTGGTTTAGAAAGTGTGTATGTAATCCATGTGATTCATACATTAAGGCTTTTTTTCGTTCGCATGAAAGTTGAATGGACAGCAATCAACTTCCTAGCGTGTCACGCTCAAGTGAGTCAAGCATCACCACCCACAACCCTCTCCCTCACCCCACACCCACACCCACACCCCACACCCGACTGAGCATACCGCCACACAGTTTTTGTATCTCCCCGAACCAAGCGGAATTAAGGAGCTCAGGCTTTTGGTTAAAAAAAAACGACATTTATTACACCTTTTTTTGAGACGTGTAATTACTCTGCATTAGCTCACCCTCACTAACGCGATGGACGAATGAGCTCGAAATCCCACGATAGGGGACTGTTTACACGGAACACGTCACGAGAGCGCCGTAAATGAAGGGCCGTTTAACAGAAGACCCTTCGCAGGACGTGTTGTAGCGGTGCCACGGTGAAATCCGTGACGTATTCGAAGATATAGCACGAGGCTTTCTTGCAGTGGGCTCCTCATTCCCGATCCGTGTTGTGTGAGCTCTTGTCCGCCCTAGATTACTCCGGCCATGCACGCCCAAGGGAGCAAAAAGCGGCTCTTCCGGAGACCAGCCGTATGTGACGGCGTTGGGGAGAGAATGAGGAAGTGAATGAGGAACGAGGAGGAGGAAGAGGAGGAGGAGGGAAAAAAGGGTAAAGGGAGGACATTCAGGAAAGAGAATGATAAACACTGGCGGTGATAGGCGTGAGTTGTCTGTACAGCAGTCCCTTTCACTCGCAAGGTCATCCGAAACACATGCCAGTACGAGGTGGGGCATGTGTTTCGGATCCATGAGTCGAAGCTGGTGGTTCACACATCGGCAAAACTAAGCGGTGAACTTGTAAGTGGGGGGTAGGGGCTGTACCTATGGAAAATAGCGAAGAGGAATGCAAAGTAAAAAGGAAAATGAAAACCAAATGGAGGTAACTAAAGAAGAGGGCGTATTAATCAGGAAAGAGAGAGTCGGGGGGAATTAGCTCTTTTGCGGTTATTTTTTTTAATTGTCTGTCACACTTACGCAGTTTTTAATTGCTTTTTTTAGCTTACTCAGAAGTAGGCTATTTCTTTGACGCCGACGAATATTCTGCGTCAGAAACGGATTATTTTATCTCAGTCATTTAATGACGCATATAGATGTGTAGATTACTTTCGGTTAGGTTAGGTTATTTCTCAAATGTGTATTTAGATGTTATTGTACTTTGGTGTGTACATTGTAAATACGAGAGAGTTCCAAACTTCACTGCCCCACCATGTTGGATGAGCGTGAAAAAGGACCGTCTGTCCACATGCCAGTTGAGGCTTGCCAGCTGCCTCGGTCACGGAAGGGCCGGCGGATGTACTCTCCGAGCGCACACGATAAGCTCTCGAGTGGCATCAGAACATTGAACCGAGAGATACAGATTCATTTCACAAGCAGAGCGAGCAGTGCCAGGCCGTGCGGAGTCGCTCACAAGGGTGCGTCTACTTTAAAAGCCAGGCCCTTTGGCATCGTCTCTCGCCCGCACGTGCAACTGACAATGACGGGCGTGTCGTCGTGGGCGGGAGCAAGTGTCTCTCTCTCTCTCTCCCAGCGCACCCACACTCCCGACCTTGGCCTCGAGTTAGCCCGGGCGCCCTTTGTTACACTTCGGAGCGAAGCTTGTTTAAGGAATGGGCGGTGAGAGGTTATGGCACCGGGAATAAAGGTTTGATAACTAAATCTCTCTCCACTTCCTTCGCATTCCGTCCCTCTTTTTCAAGCCAATTTTATCCAATGTGCGAGGCATGCCAGTGACGTGCGCTTAGGAACAAGATGTAGCAACAGCAGGCCATGGCGTATAAGAGCACTTGCCGGAGGATGTTTGGCCAGAATTGCGTGTTTATAGTATGTGGGCGTGTTGCCAGGCAGGACCAAGTAGTTTACGTATATTTCTTATCTTTTGAGATAGTCTTGCGTTATTGATTCTGAAGTAACAGTTTGCTACTTGTGTGTCTGTTGGTTTTGTGTTACCTTAATTTGATATTGATGTTGACCTTAGCTCTTTTACTTTCTTTTCTTGTCGTCATTTAACCTCGCTTATCGCAGAAAATTGAAAAATTAGTTAGTGTTGATGTTAACATGTCGTGGAGAGATGTCTGCTGCAGATTCCGTGGAAGTCAAATTAGTTGTAGTTTTCATTTTGAGTTTTCATTGTCTGACGTACCGGAAGCATTATTCTACAAATTATGTATTGTTAAAAAGTAGTTACGCATGACTGTACTACAGGAAGCTTCAGAAAAAAATATATATGTAATTTACAGATCACGCCCATTGCATCTACTCATCAGCGCACGCCCGCAAGTTCAACACCCAAAAGTTTTGCTTGATTTTATCGATGTTCTGAGTCTCTCTCTCTCTATTTATCTATCTATCTATATATCCATCTATCTCTATCTCTTTCTCTCTCTCTCTCTCTCTCTCTCTCTCTCTCTCTCTCTCTCTCTCTCTCTCTCTCTCTCTCTCTCTCTCTCTCTCTCTCTCTCTCTCTCTCTCTCTCTCTCATTCTCTCTCTCATTCTCTCTCTTCTCCCTCCCTTCCTTCCTTCCTACCTTCCATCCCTCCCTTCCATCCTCCCTCCCTCTTTCCCTTCATCTTCCTTCCCTTCCTTCTCCTCCTCCACCCTCCTCCTTATTCCAGAGAGAGTGAGAGTGAGTGTGAGTGAGTTAGTAAGCTGATGTATCTATTATAACTATTGTAGTCGTTCAAACGTGGAATGTAGCACATAACAGCCGCTCGGGTCACTTGCCTTGACTCCTCCTCCTCCTCTGCCTTCTCCTCCTCATCTTTCCTTTAGCATTCTCCTTTCGACCCCGTTTCCATTGTTAAAGTGTGGCGTAGTGCGTTATATTTATCTATTATTATTTTTTATCTATTTATTTATTTTTATTTTATTTTTTTTTTTTTTGGGGGGGGTGGCTGTTTCTTGCATTTTCTTTGTGATTTATAATTTTAGTTCCCATCATTTCTTATCATCCTTTGATCTTTTTTAATGCTGCTTGCATGTATCCGTTCTAACGAAAATCTAGTTCGTCGTTTTCTCTGTTCCTTTCTCTCTCTCTCCTCTCTCTTTCTCTTTGTCTCTATCTGTCTATCTATCTATCAATATATCTTTCCCTCTCACTCTCTCGCTCACTCACTCTTTCTCTCTTTCTCTTTTCTCTCTCTCTCTCTCTCTCTCTCTTTTCTCTCTCTCTCTCTCTCTCTCTCTCTCTCTCTCTCTCTCTCTCTCTCTCTCTCTCTCTCTCTCTCTCTCTCTCTCTCTCTCTCTCTCTCTCTCTCTCTCTCTCTTTCCCTCTCTTCCTCTCTCTCTCGCTCCCACCCTCCCTCCCTATCTCCCTTTCTGTCTTTCTTTCTTTTCTCTCTCTATCTCTTTGTCTCCTTTCTTTCCCCCTCCCTCTCCATCCCCCTCCCCCCCCTTCTCCCCCCCCCCTTCTCCCTCATCCACAAATCCAATTACGTAACTGATTGCCGGACATCAAAAGCCGCCCTCGGGCTGCTAGCGTCCATGATAAAATTTCGTGTCTATCGGGCTATGGCGATTACGTGACTCGAGGCAGGCCATGCAGGTATGGCTGGTTTTCTGGCGATTTTGCCCGCGCTCTCTCTTTCTCTTTCTTTTTTTTCTCTCTATCTTCTCTCTCTCTTCTCTCTCTCTCTTCTCTCTCTCTCTTCTCTCTCTCTCTCTCTCTCTCTCTCTCTCTCTCTCTCTCTCTCTCTCTCTCTCTCTCTCTCTCTCTCTCTCTCTCTCTCTCTCTCTCTCTCTCTCTCTCTCTCTCTCTCTCTCTCTCTCTCTCTCTCTCTCTCTCTCTCTCTCTCTCTCTCTCATATCTCTCTCTCATATCTCTCCATTGCTAATTATGTTCGCTGCTCGTCACAGCATTCTATCTGTTAGTATTGAGTGTTGCACACGTCTCCCCGTCTCGGCCGATTGGCTGGTACTGCAACATTGCTTTATTCATGCAATGTGCCGCGCCATCAGCACTGGCGTTTGCTCTCATAAAGTTCACAAGGTCAAGTAGTGTCTGGAAGAGAGAGAGACAGAGAGAGAGAGAGGGGGGGGGGGAGAAATAGAGAGAACAAGGGAAAGAGAGAAAAAGAGAGAAAGAGAAAAAGAAAGAACAAAAGGGGGAGAGGACGGTAAGAAATGAAGTAACACAAACACTCCATGCCTGTGTGGAAATAATTACGAACGACCGCCCCGAAAAAAATATATATTTAGACGAGAAAAATAATGTAAAAGAACCTTAAAATGCGGCGATAACTCCACCATTCTTGCGAGGCCTGTGCCATGAGCGCGTAGTGCACTTGCACATAATTCTCAAATTGAAAGCGTCTTTCGTCCTTGCAACGTCCCACGGGCAGACGCTATAAGAAAGCGAGAAATGTTTGGGTCGGCGTTAATAAACAAGATTTGAAAAAAATGGGTAAACGAATAAATGTGGTTTTCTGAATGGACGTGTTTATCATTCTTCTCGCTCTCTCTTTCTCTCTCTCTCTCTCTCTCTCTCTCTCTCTCTCTCTCTCTCTCTCTCTCTCTCTCTCTCTCTCTCTCTCTCTCTCTCTCTCTCTCTCTCTCTCTCTCTCTCTCTCTTTCTTTCTCTCTCTCTTTCTCTCTCTCTCTCACTCTCCTCCCCCCTCCCCTCCTCTCCTCTCCTCTCCTCTCCTCTCCTCTCCTCTTTCTCTCTCTCTCTTTCTTTTTTTATCTCTCTATTTCTCCCTCCTTCCGTTCCCTACCCCCCCCCACCCTCATTTGACCCCCACCCCCTTTGTTTACCACTGGTTCCACCGCCTTATAAATAACCTACATAACCCTATCGCGTATTTGGCGCGGATTAGGGAGAGATCGGCTAATCCTCGTGGCCGGCGTCGAGGGGCCTTCATGAATCACAAAGTTTAATCAAGGCTGAAAGTTTTACAGCGCCGAATCTCCAGCCAGCCCGCCCGCCTTCGTTACGGCGCTGTTTCAAACGTGATCGGGAGGGATGGGGGGGAGGGGGGAGGAGATCCAGAGGTCGTGAGGTTGTAAGGTTGTGAGGCTGTGCGGCTGTGAGGTTACGTAACGCCAATGTATGCCTTTCTCATGCACCGTCTGGGTGAGGGTAATTAGTGATGTTGTGTGTAATGAGATCAGCCTCGAGTCGGGATGGAGTTCGTTAGACGTGGCTTAATCGTAGGCCATGGCCGTTCCTTGGGATTAGACTTATTTACTGTGTTGGAAGAGCATGCACAACGGGGGTTCCGAGTTGAATTTGCGAAATACACGTACGTGGGTGTGCTCTTTCTCTCTCACTCACTCACTCACTCACTCACTATCTCGCGCGCATGCGCGAGACACACACACACACACACACACACACACACACACACACACACGCACACACACACACACACACACACACACACACACACACACACACACACACACACACACACACACACACACACACACACACACACACACACACACACACACACACACACACACACAATCAGTTATCATAACCAGTCTTATAAATGAACTTCGGAATGTCAAAAGAAAGGGATTTTTGTTGCTTATTTTGCTTACAGTAATAAAAGTCTTCTGATCCGAGATAACAAGTTAAAGCTATGTCGTAAGGGCGAAGATACGATGTTTTGATGACGTAATGTTAAATCAGGATCACAGAATAAAGAGGAAAATCAATCTTTTGATTTTTTTTTTTTTTAACCCTTTGAAGCCAGCTTGTCTTTCTGGTCGATTTTAATTTATTATAGAAATTCGTTTAGATTACAGAGATGGGTTGGGTAATTAAGAGATTCCATGCCTTTGTTATTATTATTGTTATTATCCATCGCTATTATTATTGTTATTACCATTATTATTATTATTATCATTATTATTATTATCATTATTATCATTATCATCATTATCATTATCGTTATCATCATCGTCGTCATCGTCACCATCATTATCATCATCAAATCTTCTTCATCGTCATCATCATCATCATCATCATTATCGTCATTATTATTATTATTATTATTATTATTATTATTCTCATGTATATGCATAGCAAAGGTGGAAAGCCTCGCTAACCATCAGGATACTAAACCACCAGTTCTAAATTCAAAAAGATATATGAATATAATTCCATTTTAATCGGTGTTGTTAATGATACGTCTCTCCTAATCATATATGAATTATGAAGTCCTTTAAACCATTTCTTCAAAATTCCCACCCTCCTTAAATGCCCCCCTCCCCCTCCCCTCCTTAATGCCCCCCCCCCCTTGTCTTCCTCCTTCCCAATCTAATTAACTCTTAACCTTTCGAGTGTTAGAAGCGCCTGGGATAACGTAGTCCCGCCGGTGACATTTCTCAGCAGCTGAGATAGAGAGAGACAGGACAGCTCTGATTTATGATTCCGCGCTGTACTGATAATTTCTCTTCACGAAAATGAGATTATAACTCTTATTATAATCGTTATATAAGTTCAGCATTTTTTTCTGATCATAGGGAAAGAATGTGATGAAGATCATGTTTATACATATTTACATATTTATAACTCTTTTTCTTTTCTTCCTCAGGAGAGCGTGTGGCGCAGAAGCCGTGGCCCAGGGGTGTCCCGTAACACCAGGAGGGAGAAGGCGTCGAGTTCTCCCGTGTTCAGAAGGGCGTCTCTCAGCCATTCAGAATGGGATATCAGAAGGTAGTGGTTGTATATTTAAGTAGTAAACTATGTAATGGGCTTGGTTTATTATAATTTTTTATTTCACTTTTTTCACAGATGATTTGCTCTTGAGACACAAAGCGAGATTATTTACACACGAATAAACGATAGCGAACCTTCAGTGAAGTTGCTGGTCATTCTCCTCTCTTGCAACTGCATTTTTCCACATAGTGTCTTGATGATGACCTTTTCTTTAATCCTTTTATGGAAGTCAAATTTAACCATTAACTATTCAGACATGACTGAGCATGTTGACGCCTGACTAAGTGATTTGTAAACAAACCAAGTATGGTTATGGTCAAGGGAGACCCTCAAACGGTTTTAGCATAAGCTGTAGGATGTAAATTATATAGACGACATTATATCTGTGTGTCTGTGTGTCTGTGTTTGTGTCTGTGTTTGTGTCTGTGTATTTATTTACATATGTATGTAATTATCTTCTTTTAGTATATATAATGTAATGACAGGTAATAATATAGGCTACATATGTCTCAGATTGAGAGCATTTACTTAAAAAAATACACGTTTTGTTAAGTCTACCCGGAAAATATCTCCGTTTTCTGTAGTCTCCGAGGAAAAACATAGAAAACGTAACCTTCCCATTTTGTAACCCTGACTATTACATTTGTCCAATATCGATCTGTCCGTTATTAGTTGGCGTCGAAGTGGAAGTTATATATATGTGTATGTATCATGTATAACGGAACTATACATTAAAAATCAAAATATTTATTGTATTATTTCTGTCATAATTATAAGAAGTATCTTGAAAGAATCTTTTAGATATTTCTCTAAATAGAACAATAAGTTCTTCGGCTTCTTTGATGTTGATTTTTGAAGTGACTCTTGAGATTTGTTGATGTATGAATTATATCAAATTTTCCATGTATCACAAACCTAACAGGCACCTTGCCTTTTCTCTCATGTCAGATGGCGCGGCTTTTGATATGTTGTGCATCACGTTCATTTCTAATTCCCAGATGTTTTATTCTCCTTTTTTCTGTCCATGTTCAGACCGTGGTCGCATGTTTATAGCGAACGTGAGGCGGCCAAGCTGAGCCAGTCAGTATGTCGCCTGGCCATGACGTCGGCAGAGGATGGAGGGCCGGTGGAGGGCGTGGCGGAGGGCGAGGAAGGGCCTCGCTCGCTGCCCTACATGTCCTCCTCTGCCCAGGCATCCCCGGGTGAGTCTTTGAATCTTTGCGCTCGGGGGGAGGGATGAGCTTTGATGTGTTTCTTTCAAAGATGCAAGGTTAATGATTTTCTATGATTTCGCGTGTCACGCCTTTATACCTGAACGAGCTGGATTTTTGTTTCTCTCTCCAGAGGGAATGTTCCAAAAGTTCAAGAAATCGCTGTCGCTCCGCCTGGCCAAGAAGGGTAGTCGCAGCGAGTCGCCGGGGCCGGGGCCTGGGTCTCTGTCCGCCCCCGTGGGCCCCGTGCCCGCTGAGCCCGCCCAGCCGCCCCAGCTGGAGGCGCAGACGCTGCCCAGGAGGCGCGGCTCCGTCAGCAGGGAGGACGACACCAAGTCCAGCTTCCTGTGAGTACTTTATAAAATTGCCTTTTTTGGCAGACTCTTGCCGACGAAATCGTATTGTTAAGTCAACTATTTTCTATCTCTGTATCTAAGGTATAACTTAATTCATGTATGTGTGTGAATGGGTGCGCGTAGTGTGATTATGTGCACACGAGTATATATGCGTATATATATATATATATATATATATATATATATATATATATATATATATATATATATATATATATATATGCATACTTACTATCAGAATAAAAGATGAAAGAAAACGATCATGCGTTGCCATTGATTATTATGGCTACTTTTGGGTTTATATACTACAATTACAGGCCTGAATCGCGACGTCCTCTTTCCCTCGCCACGCAACTCAACCATCGACATTTCCCCGCCAGTTCTTCACCTCTGCGATTTTCCTGGTAATCCTGAATCATTCTTCCTGTCTCGTTCCTCAGTCCTCGCCCACGCACCTGTCAACCGCCGCGCCGTGGTCGGCGTCGCACTTCTTTTGTTTTTGTCATTTTTTTGTTTAGGGTTTTGATTACTGTGAGGAGGGAAATAAAACTGAGTTTTCTTTGAATGTTTTCTATCTTTTTCTTCTTATTCTTCTTTGGAACACGTATTGTTTTGGTGAAGGTTGAAATTAGCGATTGTGAACCGGTTGCATCTTTAATAATAGACCTGGGCTGTCTTCGCTAGGTGAATTTAAAGGGCTCTTGCTCGACTTTTTATCTCCTTTTCAAAAGTAAAGGGCTATTGATGAGTATAATCTCAAACCTATAATTATGATATTTATATCGGATTAAAAAAATATATTGCTAGTAAGCCACATTGACTTTTAATGAACTCAAAATTTCCAAGCGTTTAACCTCTTATATGAGTACCTCTTTCAAAAATCCTGAATCGTAAACATGCCGTTTTGTAAAAGCCATAAACACTATACAACTTGATTTTTATTAGATCCATCACTCACTCTTTCTTTTTTTCTCTTTTGACGTTAATGTTTACGCGGCCCTTCTACTTACAACATAATTGATGTCGGACACGCAGTTTTAGTCGCGACTGAACCACGGGGATTGATGCCGTCTGTGCATTCGACGTTAGCTCAGTAGTTCATTAATTCAGGCGATAGTTCCATACGTTATTCCATGCGTTATTCAAGGTTATCCTAAGTGGAGATAATATACCGCATGCCCTTCATGACGATCGGCGGTCGTAGAGACACCACGCCATGCAGTCTGTTCTGGACACCGCGTAGCTCCGGTCTTTGGAACAGCTTTGCCGCACCTCGTAAATGTCTTGTCTTTTTGCGGGCTTTGTTCCCCCTGCATTGGTCGCCAGTGCAGAATGTTGTTTTTTTTGTTTTTTTTGTCGAGTTCCTTTCTTTTTGTGTGTTTATGTTTTTGTGTGAATTTTCTAGTTTACAAAAAATGTTCCTTTTTTTCTTCCAGTAATTTTTCTACCTTTTTATCTTTATCTTTATCCCTATATTTTTCTTTCTTTTTTTGTTCTTCTATCTCTCACTTCCTCCCTCTCAACCTCCCTTCTCCCCTCCCCTCCCCTCCCCTTCCCTCCCCTCCTCTCCCCTTCCCTCCCCTCCTCTCCTCTCCCCTCCTCTCCTCTCCTCTCCTCTCCCCCTCTCCTCTCCTCTCCTCTCCTCTCCTCT
>NW_028234415.1:26296675-26311675 GCF_977035675.1 Penaeus japonicus | reverse complement strand
CCCTCCCCTCCCCGTGCAACCTCCCCCCTAAGAAAACCTTGAGAGAGAGAGAGAGAGAGAGAGAGAGAGAGAGAGAGAGAGAGAGAGAGAGAGAGAGAGAGAGAGAGAGAGAGAGAGAGAACAGTGTACCATGTGGGCACTTTGGAGTATGAAGGATTGATAGTGAATAGATGTGGATTACCTTGGCTCCCCGTGGCTCTACCGTGGCTCTGCTTGGCTCTGCTTGGCTCTGCTTGGCTCTGCTTGGCTCTGCTTGGCTCACCACGACCAGCACCGATCACACGAGCTTAGTGCTGGAGACCCGGATGGGCGTGCGTGCGTGCGTGCGTGTTTGCTTGCTTGCGTTCTTTGATGTAGGCTTGTGTATATTTATCGTCCTTCTCTCTCCCTCTCTCTACTCTCTCTTCCTCTCCTTGCTCCTGCCCCTGCTCCTGTTCTTTACCTTTTATCCCCCCCCCATCCTTCACTCTCTCTCTCTCTCTCTCTCTCTCTCTCTCTCTCTCTCTCTCTCTCTCTCTCTCTCTCTCTCTCTCTCTCTCTCTCTCTCTCTCTCTCTCTCACACACACACACACACACACTCTCACACTCTACTTCTCCCTCTGCCTCTCCCTCTACCTCTCCCTCTCTACCTCCCCCAACTTCCCTCCCCCCCTCTCTTTCCCTCCCCCCTCCCATCCTTCCCATTCCTCCCTCTCTCCCTCGACGCCTCTCTCCCTTTCATTATTCAACCCCCCGCGCCATATTCCTATCTGAGTCTAGGCGTAAGGTGTGCAGGCCAGTGGGCGGGCGTAGGCAACCCTGAGCCAGGTCCTAGGGAACAGATATCCGCATCGTGGCCTGCATCGCGGTGGCGGCGGCGGCGGCGGCGGGAGGAGATCTACGGGAAAGGCTGCAGGCGGTGTAGGATCTCCGGGGATTTGCTCCTGGCTCGGTTTATTTGACTTCGTCCTTAATTGACTTGGTTTCTGTTTAGTTGTAGGTCGGGCGGGGGCTGACTGACCTGTTTCTCTTTTCTTTCTCCCTCTCTATCTCTTTCTCTAACTCTCTTTTTCTCCTTTTCTGTCACTCTCTCTCTCACTCGCTATCCCCCTCCCCCTCCCCCTCCCCCTCCCCCCCCCCCCTCCCCCCTATTTCTTCCCCCTCCCCTCTCTCTCCCTTTCTTCCTCTTTCCTATAGCCTGCGGGCGTAAATTTCATTATCTGACATCGGCTGAGGAGTCTCGGTTCTGAGAAGGATGAGAATAAAAAATCATAAAAACATTTTGTTCTCAAGTTATCTAGATTATCCGTAATGCAGATGAGGGTATGGTCATGGTTTTATGTTGTTGTTGTTTTTGTTTGTTTTCTTCTTATGCCTGTCTGTTTTCTTTCCCTTATCTTCCTAGTCTTCCTTGTGACCATTGCAACGTCTTGGTTATACTCTTAGTTACAACCATTTAAGGGTGCAATTTATAGCGCATTTCGTTTGATAAATACATATATTTCATCACAGCGTTTTTGTTTTGTTTTGTTTTTTTGTTTTTGTTATCTTTTTAGAGGCAGTGCTATCATTATCTGATCAACAAGCGACAGACTGTGTTGAATGTGTATGTGCGGTGTCCGTAGAGTTGTGCAACGAAGACAGCATTGCGTGAGAGGCGGCCGAGTAAAAGAGAAGTCATTTATTATGGGATATGATGCCTCATCCCTCTCTCCTTGCACTTCGAGTTTCTTCTCCACGCACAATTTTATCTATTATGCGTATTTTCCCCATTTCGTCTCCCCTTTACCTCCCTCCTTTTGGATAAGGTTTTATGAAGAAGGGAATATAATTTTGTCCTTATGACTCCATGTAATAAGTTCGTTCGTAATAAGAGAGACGAAGGACGTCCCTGGGAGCGTGATGCGGGCGTGTGTGTGCTGGACCACGTGACAGTAACGCCCGGTTGTCACTGGTAGGGGCGTAGCGGCGTGACAGGCAAGGTCGCTGTTCGTAATAACCACAGTTGTGTGATGCTCCCTAGGCAACAGTCCTGGTTACAATGATAATCATAATAACGATTAGATCAATATGACGGTAATGGTAATAAGATTAGTGGTAATAATCTGCACGGTGATCGATGACACTACTGTGTCTATGTAAGTATTAATTAACTAATATTTTTCAACATTGTTATTATTATGATTATTAATCGTTTTTTATTAATTTTATCCGTCTTCCCTTTAGTATATATATCAAGATTCTCCTCCTAGAAGAAGGAAAAGTAAGAAAATGCCTATAGGAGAGGGGAATTTAGGGGAGGGGAAGGAAGGAAGGGAGGGGAGGAGAGGAGAGGAGAGGAGAGGAGAGGAGGGGAGGAGAGGAGAAGAGAGAAGAGGGAAAGGGAGAGAAGATGGAAAAGGATCGGGGAGGGAAAGGGAGGGAAGGGGGAGAAGAGGGAAAGGGAGCGGGGGGAAGGGAGAGAAGAGGGAAAGGGGGGAGGGAGAGGGAGAGAAGAGGGGAAGGGAGGGGAAGAGAAATGTTGGCTGGTGTCGTAAGTGAACGCAGCCAGGTGGAGGAAGGGTAGTCATCCCCGGCCATGAGGTTCTACGAGTTCTTGCTCATATGAGGAAACGTCATTGGGAAAAGTTCTTCGACGTTTTTTTTTTTTTTTTTTTCTTTTAGTTTGTTTTGTTTCATTAAGTTTATAGATTTACGAGGGATCCAGAATCAAAGGGTAGGTCCTTATGTGTCGTCCTCCTCATAGCTTGGGGCTAGTTGTCGTCTTTGCCGGAATTTAGGCCTATCATAGACTTTATTTTCGTTTGATTTTCTTTTTGTGGATGATGTGGCCGTGCGTTTCGTTTTCATTGGCAGTTGTTTATTTTATCTTTATTTTGAGATAAAGGATTTTATATAATTTATTGTATTATATTATATATTTTTTTATATATTTTTTTATTATCTTAATAATTGGGAATTCTGAGATCACCGGTATTATTGTTGTTGATAGATAGCAAGATCGACGAAGAGCAAGTCGGTTTTCGCAGCTGGCTTGCGCGCGTCTGTTCCGCTGCGGCGATGAGGCTTAGCTGAATGCAGTGGTAACATCATTCACAGTCGGCGGTTGCTATGGCTACCGTGTGACATGCGTTCACCTTTAGGCTAGGGCCAGGCTTAATTTTTTATTGTCTTGTTCATTTGCTTCCATTTATATTAGCAGATCGTTGGGCATCTTGGCGTAAGATGGGGAAAGCTGAGAGAAAATCCGCATCCCTTTTCGAAAGTGAATATAATGTGAAGATTATGCACCCGGGCCGCAGCCTCCCTTCCCTCAAGTGGCACTCCGGCGCGACTACTAAATTAAGGCGGGCTTTACCTGCACATCACAGCTGGCACACTGACTACGCGGAGTCCGTGTAGATAAGAGCGGTTGCAGGTGGAGCGTGGGAGGGATGGCAGGGGGTGGGAGGGGGCGGGGGGCGCAGGATGGCCGTCATTTGTCACTCGTTATTTGTGAAGTGGCGGGAATAGAGGCGGGGAGATCCAATACTAATGCTATTAGTAATTCCTGCGCTTTTTTTTTCTTTTTAAGCCGATTTTTTTTTCTTTTTTTCTACAATGATTTCTTTCTATCGCATGTTGTAAATGCGGAATCGTTTCGTATAAAAATTGAAGAAGCTGATGTCGTACCTGCGGACGGAACGAGTTATATATTTATACATCTGCGCACGTTGACCTTCTGGGTACGGTGTTAGCGAGGGTAGCTACCCGTCACATGCCCCTCGTGCCCCAAGGATGTCAACGTGGGACGTCAGCGGATCGATAACCTTTTAGCTTGTACATTACTGCTGTTATTTAAACGATGTGGTAACAGGATGCTAAATGTGAACATTATCTCTCCGTCCTTTAGCCCCTAGTCTTCTCTGCTACCCTTTTGCTTCTTGACATAACATAGGTGCCACTTTTATCTCCCACTCTCTCTCTTTCTCTGTCTTTTTCCATCTCCCTCTCCCTCCCTCCCTCCCTCCCTCCCTCTCCCCATCCCTCCCTCCCTCCCTCCTTCCTTCTTCCTGCCTCCCTCCCTCCCTCTCTCCTCTCCTGTGATAAGCTCTTTCACAACATACATCGTTCATTCGCCAATATACTTTGCCCTTCCGTTTAAAACTCCAACGGCCTCAACGGCTAACCGGAATTAGCCGTTTTCTCTCTCTATCGACGGTCGTTTGAGGTTTTCCGAAGACTAGCCTCGGTCTTGATTACTCATGAATGCCCTCGAGGTGTGTGTGTGTGTGTGTGTGTGTGTGTGTGTGTGTGTGTGTGTGTGTGTGTGTGTGTGTGTGTGTGTGCATGCGTGCTTGCCTTGTTTTATGTTTTATGAAGGAGAAGGATCGGAATTATTTGTGTGTTGTGCGTCTTCAACGTTGTTGTGTTTTTTTTGGTGATTTCGTAATGAGGATTGTTATGGTGATGATACAGTCACCCAAGACACACCCTTGCACGGCTTTTTGTCCTGACAGTTATCCTTCGCAAACCGAGTCCAACTATGCTGGCCAGCATCCTAAACAGTTACACGTCTAAGCAGAGGGATCCCTAGATGGACATCCTCCTCCACCTGGACTCGCCCTCAAGTCAAGCCGAGCCGCCAACGGTCTCGGCTGCTCGCTCTCTCTCTCGCTCTCTCTCTCTCTCTCTCTCTCTCTCTCTCTCTCTCTCTCTCTCTCTCTCTCTCTCTCTCTCTCTCTCTCTCTCTCTCTCTCTCTCTCCTCTCTCTCTCTCTCTCTCTCGCTCTCTCTCTCTCCTCTCTCTCTCTCTCGCTCTCTCTCTCGCTCTCTCTCTCTCTCTCTCTCTCTCCTCTCTCTCTCTCTCTCTCTCTCTCTCTCTCTCTCTCTCTCTCTCTCTCTCTCTCTCTCTCTCTCTCTCTCTCTCTCTCTCTCTCTCTCTCTCTCTCTCTCTCTCTCTCTCTCGCTCTCTCTCTCTCTCTCTCTCTCTCTCGCTCTCTCTCTCTCTCTCTCTCTCTCTCTCTCTCCTTCTCTCTCTCTCTCTCTCTCTCTCTCTCTCTCTCTCTCTCTCTCTCTCTCTCTCTCTCTCTCTCTCTCTCTCTCTCTCTCCCTCCCTCTCCCTCTCTCTCTCTCCATTTGTGTGTGCGCGCGTGTGTGTGTTTGTGTATGTGTGTGTCTGTGTGTGTGCGTGTGTGCGTTTGGTGGGGGAGTGTCTTGTATGTGTATTTGTGTGCGTGTGTGTGCGTGCGTGCGTGCGTGCGTGTGCCCGTGCCCGTTTATGTGTGTATTTGTGTGCGTGTCTGTGAGTCACAGACCTGCTCCCCGTGAATACCCTAAGCTGGAAGGAGAGACTTGCTCCTAAGCAGGGAACACCCATCTCTTTCGGGGTCAGGCCAGGTCATATGTGAAGGTTTTATTGCTTATCTTCTGATTCATGTGGAAAGTTGGGTAGCAAGAGTGGTTTCGTGTTTATTTCTCCATGTTCCCCTGTTGTTCTGTTTCTTACGTCGTTTTGATCTGCGGTAGAGTGAATTTATATATATATATATATATATATATATATATATATATATATATATATATATATATATATATTTATTTATTTATAATATTTTTTTTTAATATTCTTTTTTATGGGGGGGAGCGTTTTTCTCAGCTTACAGTGCTACGATTTTATTTTCTATAATCCTATGATTTTACTACATACATCCTCCGTGTATATTGCTATTCTGCTGAATATTGTTCAGGTCACGTGCAATATGGAGTGTGGATTTAGACCTGGAAGCATCGGCGGTTTTGAAAAGGGCGTAGACTCATTAGCTGCGGCAACCTCGCCTTGTAACGCAGATCCACCTGCCAGCCGGCGCCCCGCTCTGCCGACATCTCAGGCCAGGCCACACAACACCCTCATTATTTATTTATTTCTATTTTTTTCATGGCTTTTCTCGCCTATATTTTTTCTTTTTCTCACTTGACATCGAGCGTTTAATCCTCCATTGATCTATAAAAAATCTATAGACTACTGTTAAGCTATAGGCTTTGTTCTTATTTTTGTAAATCCTCAGTTACCACTGATTACACTGAGAACACGTTTCTGTGGTTGCACGCCGCCTCGAAGCATTGCAGGACTATTTTTTGTTGTTGTGTCTAGTGGTCGTGCATGTTGGCGGGGGCAGGCTGGCTGGTCGATCGTGTTTAGTCCTTCGAGGGGAAAAAAGGGACAAAAAACATTGCAAACAAAATGCGAGGACGAAGAAGGTAAACAGAGAGAGGGGGATGGACGCTTTTTGACCAGGGGGTGATGGAACCAGGAACGAAGTATTTTTAGTTTATTTTTTCTATGTTAGGTGCTTGCGAGGCAATGGAGACGCGAAGCCATGGAGTCGGTTTCGTAGTGTAACCATGTACGGTGTCTCAGATCTTCACTGCACTCACCACACCCACCACGCCCCTTGCAGGGCCATATATCACAACCGGTACACTGTGAAATGGCTATCACACATGGTGCAGTGTACATGCCTAGGATACATATTCATACTGGTATGATATCTCTCTGTTGGTAGACTTATACGTTCATCACTTGTTGAATCTTTGCACACTCAGCACATTCTGGACCTCACCCATACATATCCACTGATACGCCTCTGCTATTCCATTACAAGCCGCAGACATGGCATATCTTTACAAACCACATGGCTGCTGTGAAATTGTATCCCCCTCTTCACGGGATACGCCCTTTGTCAAGCGTGATATAGACCTACTCGCTCCGAGTATGTTCATTTTTAGTGCATCCTTAAACATTTAAAATTTCACTTGGCATTTCAAATCTCCCTAGCTTCCAGGTTAAGGTCAGGTGACATTTACGCCTCTGCACATATCCTCCCCCTATCATAGTCGCCCCTGTAAAGAGAAAAAAACACTTAATATCGCCACGGGGCGTTCATAAGAAACCCCCTAAATCGTTGCCTTGCCTTCGCAATGCCAAAGCAAGCTCTCAAGCACCTCTTTAGCCTCACAACGAAGCGGCTTCAGCATGTGTTCGTGTCAGTCACATGTCAGAAGTGGGAATGTCCTCGCGATATTGACGTGCGCCGCCCGTTTCTCGCTCCTCAACTCCCCCGTAAATTTATTCACAGGTTTGACACCTGACCTTTGAGTCCCTTGGCTTGAACTAATTTTAGAAAACGGTCGTAGAAATGAGTCTGAAGTTAGATATACCGACGCAATCTTACCTCGAGTGTTCACCTTCGCCGGGGTTAAATTTCTCTTATCCTTTACAAAGCGGGGGATGCTTTTTCTTCCTATTTTATAGTTTTTTGTAAAATAAAAATCTGCGCCAGATTATTTACGCGGAATTGTAAGACGTGATTTTTTTTATTATAATGAGGACGAATCTTCCCCGACCGCATTTCATCGAACTATTGAGTGAGACAAATTGGACTTTGGATCTCGGCAGATTTCCAGAAAATTAAAAGTTTGTAAAGTGGTATTGTGTTCTACCTCGGGACCGGTTTGGTCGATTTATTAAATGGAAAGGCTGGAAATTGGAGTCAAGTGAGGTGCAGTTTGTTTTTTACCATATTTTCGTGATATATCATAATCATTGTTATTGTTTTTGTTGTGATTATCATTATTTACATCATTATCATTATTATCATCATCATTATTGTCATTATTATTATTATTATTATTATTATTATTATTATTATTGCTATTGCTATTTTTGTTATCATTATCATCATTGTCGTTGTTATCTTCTTGCTGTTCCTTTTGTTATTGTTATTGTGTTGTTATTATCACTATCATCATCATTACCAAGACTTTTATGATTACTACCATATTCCAAGGGCGAGCTGTAGACCCAACATGAGCGTTTCGCAAATGCACAATAACCAAAAGTCGATTTGAAATCTCGCCCACGCCCCTAGGACTGCCCGAAGAATGTTAATCCTCTCGGCGCAGGGGCGCGTGTGTCGAAGGTCTCCCTGCCTCACGGGCGCCGCTACTCGTGGGCGTCGCGACCCCAGGGCTGGAAGCGAGTCACGTGACCTCCCCTGCCATCTGGAGAACGAGGCCGTTGTCGACCTGCCTTGTGAATTTTGAAAGAAATTGAATTAGGCTTTCTTTGCTGTTATTGTCATTGTTGTTGCTGATGATGATTAGAATTATGGGGGTATTAAACATTACGCTGTATTCAATACTTTTGTCGCATTGCATCCTGCCCGTGCAACATCACGAGGACTCGCATCTATTCAGTCTCTTGAGTGGATTCATCATCTTCACCAAGAAGCCTCTTTGTTATAATCCGAGCCACTGAGCTCTGCCAAAAGAAGATTTCCTCAATATCTCCAGAATGCCTCGGCTAATCTCGCTTCGGTCTTTCATTTATCTCTTTGTCTGACTGTCTGTTTCTCTCTCTCTCTCTCTCTCTCCCTCTCCCCCCCCCTCTCTCTCTCTCTCTCTCTCTCTCTCTCTCTCTCTCTCTCTCTCTCTCTCTCTCTCTCTCTCTCTCTCTCTCCCTCTCTCTCTCTCTCTCTCTCTCTCTCTCTCTCTCTCTCTCTCTCTCTCTCTCTCTCTCTCTCTCTCTCTCTCTCTCTCTCTCTCCTCTCTCTCTCTCTCCCTCTCTCCTCTCTCTCTCCTCTCTCTCCTCTCCTCTTCTCTCTCCTCACTCTCTCTCTCTCCTCTCTCTCTCTCTCTCTCTCTCTCTCTCTCTCTCTCTCTCTCTCTCTCTCTCTCTCCTCTCTCCTCTCTCTCTCTCTCTCCTCTCTCTCCCTCTCCTCCCCCTCGCTCTCTCCTCTCTCCCTCTCTCTCCTCTCTCCCTCTCTCTTATATAATATATATATATATATATATATATATATATATATATATATAATATATATATATATATATACATATATATATATATATATATATATATATATATATATAATTATATATATATATATATCCCTCTCCCTCTCTCCCTCTCTCCTCTCCCTCTCTCCCTCTCTCTCTCCCTCTCCCTCTCCTCCCCTCTCCCTCTCCCTCTCCCTCTCTCCCTCCCTCTCCCTCTCCCTCTCCCTCTCCCCCTCCCTCTCATCCTCATATCCTCATATCCTATTTTCCCCCTACTTCTCTGCCCCTCTCCCCGTTTCCTCTTCCTCTTCCTCTCCTTCTTCCGCCCACTCTCCCTCTCTTCTCACCCTCCCCCCCCTCCACCCCCACCCGCTCTTCCTCTCCGTCTCCCGCCTTTCCCTTTATAACTCAAGGCTTTTTTTGCTCTCCGTGCGGCGGGTTCCACGTTAACAAAAGTGTTTCCATTATGTAGTGTATTGTTCATCTCCCAGCGATGCACAACGGCTGTCTCCTGTAGTCACGCTATAGCTTCTCGCTCTTTGTTGTAGGGGGACGGATGTTAAAAGGGAAATTCGGATACGATTTGGCTGCTGGTGGATGAATGTACGGTGCTTTTCTTTTCTTCATTTTGTCGCTGTGCGGAATGTGGAGTCGATATTGACGACGGCCATCCATCCCTTCGGCCGTGGGGTTTCGCGATTTAGTTACATGAATTATTAAAGGGAGTGAGTGTTTTATATATATATATATATATATATATATATATATATATATATATATATATATATATATATATATATATATATATTGATTTTGGGTATGGGGTGTTACTTGCATCTAAGGGGTGATGAGATTAATGGAGGAAACCGTTTCTAAAACACATGTGGAGACAGAGATACGTGAAGTTGTAAATCATGAGTATCTGAACTATCTATCATGTCAACTGAGTCTCACTTTCATCCCACCAATTACTATACCAAAGGCTATCCATGGCTGAAGTGAAAACAGACAGACAGACAGACAGACAGAGAATGAGCATAAACGCGCAGCTTATGGCAGCCCTTATGCACATGTTGTTCCCCTAATGGCTGTGACAGTCACATCCCCCGAGGGCTTCGAGGACCTTCCATAATAGGTTAGCAAATCCGTCCGCACGTCGGCTGCGCTTCGGACCGTGCTGGCTTGCAAGTGCTCGCTCTTGCATGTCAATACGGCCCGCTGTGTGGAGCTCCGCGATTTCGTTTTTTATTTTCGTTTTTGTTTTATTATTATTATTTCTTCCTAGTATTTCTTGAATTTCTTTACAGGTAAGGATGATTTTGGTTCACGGTAGCTGGTATGTTCTTGGGAGGGGGGGGGGGATGCTGATGCTATGCTTTAATATAACTTGCAAGAACACGTCTTTTAGTCTTAACTCTCGTGGGAAAATGTTGCAGAGTTGTTCATCTTTTTCTTCTTCTTCGTCACACATCCTACAAATCAGCTAATGACAGTCATACTTGCTCTTCTAACTTGTTCTTCTTACTTGTTCTTCTTACGTGTTCTTTTACTTGTTCTTCGTCTCATCCTCACGTCACACATCCTACAAATCAGCTAATGACAGTCATACTTGCTCTTCTTCTAACTTGTTCTTTTTACTTGTTCTTTTTACTTGTTCTTTTTACTTGTTCTTCGTCTCATCCTCAACTACCGTTACAATTAGAATGCTTATTATGATCCACGTGATGACTGAGCAGTTGTGTGTCGCGCGTCAGAGCAGGATGCGTTACGGATCCCGGGAACATTCTTACCTGTTTTTCCGCCAAGGCCATTATCGGAACCCACTTAATTGGAATGCTGGCAATGCAAATGTCTCCCTTTTTTTGCGCGTTTGTAATTAAATATTCACACTGTAATTACCGGGTTTAGGATGGTTGGGAAATATAACATGGACACGTAGCCTCCCTCTTGCGGTATGCTATTGTTGACGGGCTGTGCTCCCATCCTTCTAAAATGCGGCTGGATATTTTTTGGGTGGAAAGAGGTCGATCTTGCTTTCTCTTTCTTTCTTTCTTTCTTTTCCTCTTCTTTCTTCCTTTCTGTATTTTCATTTTCTTTTTCTTTCATTATTATTTTTCTCACGCATGCATGAACGCACGTACAGAGAGACACACACACACACACACACACACACACACACACACACACACACACACACACACACACACACACACACACACACACACACACACACACACACACACACACACACACACACACACACACACACACACACACACACACACACACACACACACACACACACACACATACACTAACACACACTAACACTAATACACACAAGCACAAATAGATACACGCACGCACACGCGCACACAAACACACATTCTCACGCTCACACTTTTTCGCTCACTCTCTCGATTTACTTTTCTCAATTACTTTTTTTTTTAATTTACTCCTGTAGTTTATGCTGGTTACCCCGTCAACGAGCAGACATCGCGGTCAATCCCTGAATTAGTGCCCCTTGCCGTGATCCGCCTCATGGCATGTTTACAGTGGCTTGACCTCATATTCCGGCGGGAGAGTGTGCTGCTCTGCATGGCCATGCCGCTTAGTATGGTTTTCCGCGTTGCAGCGGCGTGCTTCGGAAAGGCGTGAATCATCTGTGACCTGCTGTTGTACGAAGTGGGTTTACTGATGCGTCATAGAGCTCCCCAACTCCCCCCCCTCCTTCTTTTCCTCCTCCTCCTCCCCTTCTCAACCTCCCACATCCTTCTTGAGCTGCTGCCTCCTCCCTCCTCCTCCTCCCCTCCCCCTCCTCCAATCTCCCCGCCTCCTGTACCGGTCCACAGCTCTGGATGGCCTCGCCCCCGCTCCAGCCCGGTGCTCAGCCACTGCCGAAGAGAAATCTGCCGCCACTGCCCGCCAACACACCTGACCTTAGTTGCAGCTTTATCTATAACTCGTCGTTTTTTTCGTGCGTAAGCTGTAGGTTTACGGGTAAAAGCAACTCGCAGGTTGCCTGCAGGTGACATTTTTATCGCGGGAACTCATGAAAAGCGAGGCGAGAGAGCAGGGCAAAGGTACGAGGTCAGAAATAGTTGGCTGGTAGGTGGTGCGGGCCGACCCCAGCGTGGGCTCGGCAACACAGTGTCAACTTGAAAGTTGGTCAGTTAGGGCGCGCCGTTGACACGAGGTTCCCCGCGTGTTTCCCTCACGTCAGTCGTCCATCCTTCGAACGGTGATAGCGTCGGCACCTCGCGTAGTGTATGAGCGAGCGAGGGCGTCCCGTGGCGGAAAGAAGCAGCGTAGAATAGGAGACGCTATTGTTTGTCGGGGCTGAGCGGCTGCAGTGCGATGCAGTGCACATGGTGTTGCGATTAGATGTGTGCAAATGCTGCCAGTTGGGAGTGATGCATCTTTGTCCAAGATGCAATTACGAGAGTGATTAAAAGTTTGCGGTCGAACGATTGTTTGAAGCTCCGCAATTAGTGCGATTAAAGGTTCGGTGCATATTAATTATTGAGTGTCAAGTGCTGTAAAGAGTTTGGATTTAGTGACTGTATTAATTAGTTCGCTCACTTTTTGAGGATTCATTAACCTTTCGGTGGGCTTTTCGTTACCAATCATTAATTTGCATAATGTCAGCAGCTGCGAGAGACAACAAAACCAGTGCCAAAAAAGTTTTCAGTGACGAAAGGTTATCGAAAAGAGCAAGGCATCAGTGTCACGCGTGTCTGAGAGTCAGTGTGTGTGTTCGTTCGGGTGATTGTTCTACGGTGTGCGTGGACCTTGTGCCCCTTCTTTTAAGGAAGTCTTACGAAGGTATGAATTAGAAGTTGAACTTGGTGCATTCCCGCCGCCGTGTTGTAGAGCTTCCCCAGACGGCGTGCGCGAGGGAGGCCGTGTGCCGCCTCTCCCTGTGTCTCTCCCTGTGTCTCTCCCTCCGCCGCGCCAACGCATTAAGGGGCCCACTGAGCCTAGTTACAATAACAAACAAATATTGTGAGTTTGGTGGTGATGAGTGCGAGGGTAGACGGAAGTGGGGCACGGGCGGGCAGGCTCAAGACGGCCCTCCCCGCCGCCCGCAGGAGGAAACGTTAATCACCCAAGAGTGGAAACTCGGAACGAGAAAATGTCAAGGAAAACTAAAGCGTGTTGATATGTGCCTGTGTCTGATTGAAGTGATGTCTTTATGGCAAATTATAGTTAGTGAACGCACGTTTTATGGGCATGGCCACAGAGTACAGTGTGAATATAATTACAATTAAAATGTGACACAGATGGATATATAGCATGGCCACATGGTACCTATTTTATACCTTATGGTACATAAGGTGTAAAAGTGGGAGAAAATTGGCTGGCAAAACGAAGGATTAATGCCACACCGTGATTTTTCTTCTTTTTTGTGTGTGGCGGTTCGTGTAGCCAATCTGAAATTTGTCTTTGAACTCGACCAGATACTGTGATTCTGTACCTTTGGAGTTGCAATAGTTTCGACCTATTCAAAGATCAAGAACACATATTTCCTACAATGGTGTAAGCATGATTAGGTGCGCATGCCAAGGAAGTCGTGTCTTGAATGCGTCATCTTGTTTTCCCGAATTCTACCCGAGTAAATGTCGCAGGGAAGTGCTTGTTGTCGCAATATGGAAGATGAGTGATGAATCATTCATTACATATTACCAAGACTTGTTTGTGTTTCCTTATATATACTTGAGTTATTTATACGCACATTCATAGTAACATACAGAGCATATATACGTACGCACATATATACATACATGCTCGGATCATACATAGATCCGCTCATATATGGATACATACATGAATACTTAAAAATCCCCCGTCTCCCACACACGCGCACTCGGTACAGTGCCTGTAATGTGGAACCCAATTTAGTAATCACTTAACCCTTTACAGCATTAATTTTGTGCATTAGTCGTTCCTAAAGCTTTTCCTGTCATGTCATCATCTATGACACAATACTTAGGTGTAGAGTGGATGATCTTTAGGCCAGTAAAAGTTGATTTAAAAACCTTTGAGCGGAGTTGCTGATATTTTTTTCCTACCTTTACATAAAATGTCATGATACTTTCAAATGAATGTTCAAGTCCCCCCTGTCCACATTCCTTTTATCTGGCATTTATTTTTTCTATCTCTTAATTCTTCGAAGCAAGAGTGGGATAATTTGTAGGACACGTATTAAATGCGGCAGGATACATAGGCAGGATATGTAATGGGTTACTTTGCAAAACATGCACTGGGATACTTGGTGAGGCATACATTGGTACAGCTTGAAAGGCATGCGTTAGGACAACTCGCAATCAGGATACCTTGCAAAATATGCAGCAGGCACAATGCAAGACATATATTAGGACATCTTGCAAGACGCGTATCAGGATACATACAATAGAATACCTTACAAGGCATGCATCAAAACAGCCTGTAAGACATCTACTAGGACACCTCGCAAAACATCCATCAGGACATGTTACAAGACACATTTTAGGGTATCTTCCAGGAAATACGTTAGGACTCCTTACAAGACATACATAAGGACACGTTGCAGAACACATTGCAGGGCACGCATTAGGACGGGACAGGACACGACTGGACGCGGAACAGCCTCACACGCGCTCAGCTGTCAGTGTCAGGAAAATGTCGGTCATTGCCAAGAATACTAAAGTGTCTCGAGATAGGAAGTGTAATTGGTCACGATGTTTCATGCACACTTCCGGACGAACGTTGCAAATTGCATTCCTTCTGCAAGTCTGTCGTTTAATTCGCTTAGGCTATCTAGACAAAAGTTGTTGTTTTTATAAGGCTTCGGTAAGTGTTGCGTGTTGTGTTTTTACGACGTACTGACGTGGATCAATTGTGTAGGATTTTACCTTTGGACACCAGAATATAATACAATTTTATGTAGTAAACATTAAAATTGTGTTAAAAATAGAAGCCACTCGCCCCAAGGATATTATTCCGCTCCGTGGGAGAGATCTAACTCATTGTTCGTTAAACATCAAAACGTAACCGCAAGCACGAACCGAGCCCTCTGACTCAACGGCCCAACAGAAGCCGGCAAAAGCACAAGAATCAGCCAACATCCGCTGACCGTTTGTCATGTTACTTAACCTTGGGCGAGTATCGTTGACGTCAGCCATGGCGGTGTTTTGGCAC
This sequence comes from Penaeus japonicus, assembly GCF_977035675.1. Classification (NCBI taxonomy): domain Eukaryota; kingdom Metazoa; phylum Arthropoda; class Malacostraca; order Decapoda; family Penaeidae; genus Penaeus; species Penaeus japonicus. Next base: position 26,296,696 of record NW_028234415.1, on the reverse strand, counting down.
GGCGTTGGGCCGAGGGATACA
>NW_028234415.1:26286675-26291675 GCF_977035675.1 Penaeus japonicus | reverse complement strand
TCCGCTGTCTTTTCCTTTTCCTCATTCTATTTGTTTGTTCTTCCTCTTTTCCATGTCCCCCTTTTTATTTTTTACAATTTTCTTCTCTTTTTCTTTTCCTTCCTCTTTTATTCTTCGTATTCTTAGTCTTCCTTTTCCTTTTTTCTCCCCCTCCTCTTCCTCCTCCACGTCTTCCTCTTCCATCTCCTCTTCCTCTTCCATCTCCTCCTCCTCCTCCTCCTCCTCCTCCTCCTCCTCCTCCTCTTTCTCCTCCTCCTCTTTCTCCTCCTCCTCCTCTTTCTCCTCCTCCTCCTCCTCCTCCTCTTTCTCCTCCTCCCTACCCCCTACCCACCCATTGCCTCAACTGAACCTGACCGGGAGAGAGAGAAAAAAAACTCGTCTGGTGGAACTTGCCAGCGGAGCCGCCCAACCTTGTCAGGGCCGGTGACATGTTTCCAGTGCCGTTTAAAAATCCTTAGATTTGTCACTCGCCTGTGTCATCCGGACACGTGAGGTACTGGACACGGATTTTGATTTTGGCGGTGGTGTTCTTGTTGTATCTTGTTCCGTATGTATTTCGTGGGGATAGAATTCTCTCTTCTCGCTGTTTATTTCATCTTTTGCCTTCCACCTCGTTCGTGTAGCAGACCCGGATTAGCGGGCGTTCGTCGGGAATCACTTGGCTGCGCTGATTAAATTTCCCGCCATAGATTACTTCGCCACAAGGAGGCTAATGGGAAAGTTAGTGGGAACTTTCACGGCATTCCCGCGGGCACTCTTTTCCTCTTTGCTTTTAATTTTTGCCGTTTTGAAATCTTCCTTTCCGTAGGTTGTCGTAAATGGGGGTTTGATTTTATGCAATTTACATTTTTATTTATTTTTCTTGCACAATTCGGTTTGTAAGTTGATTATTTATTATGTTTTTTTGTGCAATTTAAGATATTTGAAAAAATATTTGCTTTTCAAGTATGGAATTAGCATTTTATTTAAATTACTGATTCGTGTAAATAAGAAGTACGCCGAGTCCTTCCCCTTTTTAGGGATTTTGGTGCATTCTTTGCCGCGTAAACAAATGACAACCACCCATATTCCCGCGTATTTTTCTCCCCTTCCGTCTTTTGAGAAAGCCGCAGAAATAGACATCTCTGGTATTTTTCCTCGCCGCTGAAGATGTTGGTGGGTCAGAATTGGATTGAGGGGCAAATATTGGATTACTTGCAAGAGGAGGACGTTTGCGAAGGGATTGTTCCTCCCTTTCGCGCCGCCGCGGGAGAAGCTGCTCCTCCGCCGCCGCTTGGTGGAGGCCCCGTCTCGAGGGAGGTTCATTTGCGAGGGGCTTGGTATTTGTTGCTAGCATGTATACGTACGCGTGCACGCGCGCGCGCACGCACACACACACACACACACACACACACACACACACACACACACACACACACACACACACACACACACACACACACACACACACACACACACAAATAATGATAATAATAGTAATAATATTAATGATATTAATAATAGTAATAACAATGATAATGTATTACATCTCGAATAATTTTCGACCTTTTGTTCCCGACCGACGCGAGTTTACAAACAGACATCCAAATCTACTTTTAAACATCTCAATGGCGCGGAAGGCAGGACGATTTCCAAAGATCTCGAGGAGTTAATTGAATTTTTACTTAACGAGGTGCGTGTGAGAAGTCGAAACAATTTTAAGGTTTCTAGCGAGAAAAGAAACCACGTTTTTTATCATTTATTTTGTTTTATACATATTGTCAGCTGAATCAATTAATTTTCTTGTACATTTTATTTTTTTCCATGTACATTTTATTTCTTCCTTCTGAATGTAATCGTAGTTAGCATTTGCATGGCGATCTTATCATAGTGTATCCTGACAGTATCGCACTTTATCTATGACATATATGTCAGTGACAATGAGAGCGATGACACGAGAAAGTCAAGACGCGAGAGCTTACAGTATCTAGGGTGACGGTCATGTGCAGCCTTAAGAAAAATGTCTTTAAAAGTTTCTCTAATGTCTTTTAAGGTTAGGAAGCCACATCCAACGCAAGGATTCAGGTGTAAATGCGTGGAAAGCGTCGCGAAATCTGCGCTTAAGCCACATTATACTTCGTAGACGTCTGTGTTTGCTTGTTTGCTTGCTTGTTTCATTGCGAGAACCAGATACAAGTTGGCAAGACTGTTGTGTTCTTGTTATTTTTTTTCGTTCATGCACAACCTGTTCCTGGAAATTATTGATTAACTAACGGCATGCCTCGAATAGAAAGTCATCCAAGGTTGTTATAAGGCGGGATGAACGGGTTGCAGAGTATGGAAGGTTCATCTCTCTCTCTCTATCTATCTATTTATCTATCGCAATCTCTTCTACTCTCTCTTCCTTACACTCTCTCTCTTACTTTTTTTTATCGCTTTCTTTTTCTATTACACAAACCTTTCCCTTTCCCTTATCTCCTATATCGTCAACGCCCATGTATTCAGATGAAGAAAGTAGTGCAGTACTATTGTTCTATGCTAATTATTTAATACACGTATCACCTCTGTTCTCTCGGGCGGCTTCCTCCCTTTCTCTCTCCCTTCCTCCCTCCCTCCCTCCATACTATTTTTCCTTTCTCTTCCTTCCCTCCTTTTCCCTCCTTTTCCCTCCTTTTCCCTCCTTTTCCCTCCTTTTCCCTCACCTCACCCGCAAAGTCTCATGTTTATGTGACTCGCATTTACATGATACCCACTTTTATTTTACTGAGTTTCCTTTCCTTTTCTGTCAAGGTTAATATCTCATCCGATTTCCGTTCGACTGTGAAAATAGCAATGCGTGAATATTTTCGGGAGGAAAGTGTGGTAAGGCAGAGTAAGCCTTTGCTTTTAAACATATTGGGATAAAGATAAAATGTGTCTGCGCGAAAATTTCTGTCCACCGAAACTTTGCTTGACTTTTTTGTTTCATTTATGTTGTGATTCGCATGCATACTCTGTATTATTTAAAATTGTTCGTAGTCCTCTGATAGTTAAAAGATGAATATCTTTGCTTTAGTGGAACTAATTCGTACTTGTTATTTTAGTGAATCAAACACTTGGTTTCACTATAGTCGTTCATATCAAGTAAAAAGGAGGTAAAAAGCAACAGCCAAAGAAAGGAGGGATGGAGGGCAAGAGACACGTACATGCACTCTGCGCTCGGCAGCGGCAGATAGTATTGAGACACCAGGCTCGTTTCTCTGCCTTGTCCTCGTTCGTCTTTTGTTTTCTGGGACATGTTACGCTCATTCTAATTTGTCCGCTTTTTTTCTTCTTTTTTTTTCCTTTTTTTACTTGAAGGTATATAAGCAGAGTATTGTCTGTGTATAAACTTACTAATGTGTTTCATGAAAAGAGGGCGCTGGTGTTGACTCGTCTTTTTTGTTTTTTGTTTTTTGTTTTTTTCTCTCGTTTGTTTCTCTTTTGACGTAATGTTCTAAGGTTTGTGTTTCAATTGTGTGGATGTGTACTGTTTATGTTGTTTGCCTAACATGGTCTTGTCATCTTAATGCAGGACGCCAAGATGTGAGAAAATAAAGCCCCTTTTTGACTTTCTGTGACTGAAAAATAAGAAAAAAAAAGTAAAAATGTCGAACAGAGAAAATACGATAATCGAACAATGAAGGGAAGAAAACGTGTGGTTCTGATCAGTCGGAAACGAAGTGACAAAGAAAAAGAAAACACACAAAGAAAACAAGGAAAAGAAGAAACACTTGACTCTCCCTAAAAGCTCAACCTCAAAGAATCGGACAAAAAAAAAACACCCCTATACCATCTCAAGAACAAGAACCTCAACCCTATAACCCTTGCCCCCCCTCCCCCATCATCTCCCCCTACACCACCCTCCCTCCCACTTTGCCCCTACACCCTGCCAGCGCTGACTAGATGAGCTCAGACTCGCCTCCGCTCGCCTTGCAAATCCTCATCCTCCTCAACATGGCGAGTGTGTCGGTGCTGGTGTACGGTGTGGGCGTGGCAGTGAGGTCGGGCGCCACTCTCGGGGGTCTGATGCTCTTCCTGTACATCGCCATCATCCTGTACATCCTGTACAATTCGTCTCTTCTCCCGCCCATCATTTGCACGTCGTAAGTCATGGGGTTTGGATGGTGGAGTCCTTTTTTCGAATTCGTGGAAAAATATGGATTAGTTGATCTATGTTTTTTTTTTCTTTTTCTTTTATTCATATATATATATATTTTTTACATATATCATACAAGCAACGGGCGGTAATAATCGGATCGTTTGTATATATATCACAAGGACACATCGAGACACAATCATAGTAATTATCTAATTAAAAACTCTCTCTTGTCGACCGCAGGCCTTCCTGCCCTGATTTCAGTTGACAAGTGTTTGTGCATTATTATCATAATTATTGTCATTATTATTGTTACTGTTATTATCATCATTAGCATTATCATCACCATTATCATCATCATCCTTATTATCATATTGTCATCATTATTATTATTTTCATCATTATCATTATCGATGTCATTATTATTGTTGTTGTTGTTGATGTTATTATTACTTTACCATTTTTACATTAGTGAAGAGGAATGGTTCTGTTATGCTTCATTATACAATCAATCTAATAATTTGGAAAAAAAATACTAATTGAGAGAGACCAAGTGTCTTATTTACAAAGAACATGGATAACATTAACGACACTATGCAATCACCTATATACCACTTTCCTCTCACTTGCTTTTATAACATTTCCATCGATTCTAATTTCTGTCCCCATTAAAACAATCAAACAAACAAACACTACCCCCGTGAAACTTCACTCCCCCCACAAGGCAGGACTCAACTTCAGACTTCCTTCGAGAATATTCCAGAAACTCGGTCCTCCGCCTCCGAGTCTTCGCCCTGTATTCTCCATTATCTCGCCGCTCACTTCTCCTAAGTCATTCTAAGTCGCTTGCAGGTCGTTATCCTGATTTTCTTATACCTCTCTTTCTCTCTTGTGTCTCTCTTCG
>NW_028234415.1:26269175-26276675 GCF_977035675.1 Penaeus japonicus | reverse complement strand
TATATATATATATATATATATATGTGTGTGTGTGTGTATGTGTGTGTGTGTGTATATTTCATTTATTTACATATATAATTATCTTTCCCATACATACATGCATACATGAACACATATATACATGTATATATCTATCTATGATATATATATATATATATATATATATATATATATATAAATATATATATGAATATGTATATCGATTTATTATCTATCTCCCGGTGTTTTTTTTTCTCGTTTTTTTCTTTCTTTCATATTGTCTACAGAAACTTTTTTTTTAATATTGCTGAAAGAATTTGTTATTTTCCAACAAGATTTCTAAAATATCTCGCCTTTCCTCTCGGGAAATCCCTGTATATGGCGATAAAGTCCTTACGTTAAACCCAAAGACATAGCTCAGTGGCGACGTTCCCCTCTTCTTGTCTCGAATCTATTTAATTACAGTCGCGTACCGATTCGAAAGTCTTGCGGAGACACTGACGAATCGTGCAGTGTAAATGACAGCGAGTGAGCGACCAGGTTCTTCCACACCTCATCGTCACCTGGAGAGAGTAGTTGGCGCCATGTGGGTGCGGTCTAGCGCGCGCACAGTCATTCCAGCGCGCTTTGTTATGAATGACTTTTTCTTGTCTTGATTAATGTTAATAGGCGACTTTTTACGTGCTTTCGTTTCTTGTTATTGATGGCGATGGATGTTGTTTTTTTCGTTCGTTCAAGCAGGTTTAGTTATAATTGTGGGTATTTTTTTGCTATTTTTTTTGTTTTGTTTTCTACCACGATCAGGTGGGCTGCCCTATATGGTAAGTTTTGGACGATGGCTGGTTATGGAAATTCGACTGATTTTTATGCATATATGGGGGTGAGAGGACCTGAAACTTGTTTTAATTGGTGTCAAGTTTGGCTACCTTCTAGCATATAATCAGCTGCCACTGACCAGGGGACGGACTTGTTATGCGGCCCTTTGCTTTAATTTGTTTACGTAAATCGTCTCCAGACTATGTTGTTATTCAGAGATATGAGTTCTATAATGCCCACTTCCACTGAAATGGTAAGAGCTCGGGAAAGGGAAAATCTCTGTGAATACAAGCCCGCATCGCAGCGCATAGGACAGAAAATACAATAGAGACGGTGGGAAAACGAACGTTAGGGCACTTTCGCGACTATCAGAAGTACTTTCTAAAATCGTTCACGAAACGTTTATGGAATATATGAAATTTCTTATAATCGTATCATTATGTAAAGCAACACGACTTGTAATTTTAATAGAAATAAAGGCAAATTAATTTAAAGGTCACCGTGAGAGCGCATGACGAATACGCGAATTTGAAGCCCCGCCAAGTTTGGGCGAGTTGGGCGGGCTGTGAGCACGCGTGTGTTCTGGTGTAAGGAAGCCGCGACCAAACGCGTTCGGCAGTTCGTGTGTAGAGACCGTGGGGAAAGGGAGGGGCTGTCCGTTACATGATGGCTGTCGTGAAAGACACGTTTACGTATACTAAACCTGGAATTATTTAAGAATCGTATACATTTTTTTTAGATAATGTGCACGAAAGTGAAATGAAACTGATTTTTTTCGGTATTTGTTTTAAGTTCAAATTAATTTTACTGTTATTGTATCAGTATTTTTTTATTGAATGAATTGCATAGTGCATGAGCGAGGAATAAAACCCGCCGGTGCTCAGTAAGCGTGTGTAGTGTTGAAGGAGGAGAGTGAGCACGTGTAGACTTGGGCCGGTACGACAGCTGGGCGTACGGGTTGAGGTGGGCCAGGCACGGTGAGGGTTCGGGGTGTTGACACAACCCTCATCCTAGACGTCGAACCGGAATGGTGCCCTCCTGCCCCTTCACAATGGTCAGGAGACAGCCGAAGCCAGGATGTCAATGTCACTGACGCCGAACCCCGAGTATGCAGTGCCGTATGAAGACTTGTTAGCGTAAGCAACGACAGTGAGTCGTCAACACAAAGTGCCGAGTAAAACATATCATAGGATAGCGGAGATTGTCTTGAGGAAGGTCGCGTCAAGGTTTGGATGCGCTGCCGTGCTGAGAGTGGCTGCGAGGTGGCACCATGTCCTGGGTAGTGGACGTGTCACGGTGCCTGGGCCTCATGGACGTGGGTTCCCGTGACGTGGGCAGGAGGGGCCCGGGACCCTCGGCTCCCCTGCGACGTCACGCCAAGTCTTCCACCTGGCTGCTGGGTTCGCCCCTCAGCCGGGGGTCGTCTCAGGGAACCGCCGCCAAAAAGCGGCTGCATCGAAGTGGCTCTCGATCCACGCCTTGTCTAAGCCACGACGTGGTTCCGTCGCCCAAGAAGAAGCAACACTCGGTGGACATCCTGGGAGGACGAGGCTCTCTCAACTCCACGCCTGGGAATTCGAGCGTGGACAGTCTGGACACCGATCCCCCACACCTACAGCCCCCTTCGTCGCCGGCGCCAGGCTCATCACCAGCAAGAGGCGGCGCCCTTGTAATGACGATGGCTTATGAGCCACGACCTCGTGCTAACCTGGCCAGGTCTTGCGAGGTTCTGGGCTCTCCTGAGGCTGAGAAGTCGATCGATTCTCAGAAGCAGTTTGCCACTGAGACCCCTGCCCGCGCCCGAAGTGTCACCCGCCTTGACTGCAGTGTCAATTACTCTGACAGTCCGCCCTTGGTTCCGCCTACACCCGCCAGCGCTAAAGACTCCCCCAGGGGCGTGTTCTTGGAGGCTCGTGACACGCTGGTGAGCCGTCTTCTTGGCGCCGGCAGCCGAGGACCACCGCTCCCTGACACGGAGCACCCGACCAGAGTGTTCCGGGCAAGACACAGGTTCGCCCGCTCGGACCATTGTCTTAACCATCCTCCGCCTCAGCGCCGCGTCTCCCACCACTCCGTCACGAGGAGCCGAGAGACGACGGAGGCAACAGCTCCTGGCGTGGGAGCCAGGAGTCGTTCTGAACACGCCCTTATTCGACCCTCTTGGACTGGAAGTTCCCATGGAGACGAGAGGACCTCCATCAGCGACTGGTCGGTATGGGCACAGGATCTGCTGGATTCCCTTCACCAAATGAATGGTCACACCGCCAGAAGGGCCGCTTCCTCGTCTTGCCTCGCCTCTACTTCCTCCACTCTAGCTTCCAGATCTTCCACTATGGCCTCCACTTCCTCTACTGTCTTCTCACATTCCACGTCGACTTCGTCAACTCGGATGCCCTTGATATCACGCTCCAGGGGTAGTAGTGGAGGCTCAATAGATACGCAGGTGAGTGTAACGCTCGTCCACGTCTTATTCCCTGGGGAATCACGAAATATTTCTCCTATAGGCCTGTTGTCTTCCAGGCAGAGGAGAGGGTCAAAGTGCCCCATAACAACTTCGCATTCAGCACCAACTTCGCAAGTGCAGTAGGTAAACAAATGCCCGTTCGTTATCACGACTTTCCTGGTAATAGGCGGTGCATGGGGGGAATGATCGAGGGAGCAGAAAACAGGGGAGCCGATGTACCGTAGGTACTAATCCTCTAGAGTGTGCAACCCAAATAACGCTATATGCATATTCCGGTGAGTTATTATTATTTTCTTATATTTTGGTTCGAGTAGAAATGTAAGGGGAGCCTGTCGTAATGAGCGTGGTTAAGGAGGAAAAATTACAATAGACTCTAGTTAGGAATTACAAGGGAAGGAGAATCGAAAACTCGTGAAGATGATGACAAGGGGAGAGGAACATTAAAGACGTGGTTTTAGGGAACACCAAGGAGAGAGAAGAGGGAAGCAAGGAGGATGATATAATCATGCAGTGAATGATTGAGGTTGTAAAAATTGGCGAGAATGGTGAGCGAGGGAGATAAGAGCCTGAAATAGCTCACAGGAAGATAACCCCACCGCCAACGGACTCCGTCTTCCAGCGAATATAAAGGCAAGTGATTGATAACGCAAGGTTGGGGAGGACGGAAGGCGGTGACGGCTGGAAGAAAGACAAAGGACATGGCGGGAGGAGAGAGAGAGAGAGAGAGAGAGAGAGAGAGAGAGAGAGAGAGAGAGAGAGAGAGAGAGAGAGAGAGAGAGAGAGAGAAGGGGGGGAGGGTGACTACAGGAGGGGAGATGAAGGGAAGGGAGAGGGAGGAAGGAGGAAGGAGGCGGTGGAGTTGATGATTAGATTTTCCCCGAGAAAATGGGATCACATCACCACTTGTGTGCCATGCTTATACGAGGGTCATTTGGGGATGATCAGATCAGAGGTTGAGGAGGAGGGACAGTTGAGGGGAGGCGAGAGGAAACCCCCTTTCTGGAGGGTGAGGGGAGAGGCGATCAAGCGTGACAAAGAAGCTGCGAGGTGTCAGCTCCGAGGACAGAGAGAGAGCAGCGGGGCCGAAGCGGAGGACGATCTGCCGGAAATGGAAATGGAAAAGTGATTTGTAAGGAAATTGGAACCAATCCGTTGTGTGGGGAAAGCGGCGTACTGGAGCGCTTGCACAGGAGGACGGTTTTGCTTGGTATCGCGGCCGTGTCGTGCTTGGCGGTGTTCTATTTTTGTTACCTCATTCTCCGCGGCAGATAAGGCCCTGGTCATAACCGACTAGGGTCCCGTTTTCGAGATTCAAAATTGTCTATATGCAATTTTGATGCCATCCCCCCCTCCCCCCTCCCCATGCAGTTACACGCAGCGACCCCAAAGTAGGCGGTGCCGTATATGAAATTGGGGAAAGGGGGTAGAGTAGAGCAGTCTATACCCCTCCCCCTCCCTCCTTGCACATAACGTAAGAATTACCCACCTGGCCCCGAGACCCAGATGCCCATTGAACCATGATGACCTTTGCATGACATGGGTTTGCGTGGTGGTGGGGAGGGGCGAGGGAGTTGCAACAGTACATGCATTGCCCTCAATAGAAGATAGACAAGTCGGAGGTGGATATGAGAGACAATACCCACCTCGAGTACCCGCGGCCTCTTGACCTCTTCAGTGGCTGAGGGATTAGTCAATCACGTGTGATCTTTTGAGGTTCTTTGTGTGGCGGCGGGATATTTTTAGCCGGGAAGTAGATGCACAGGATATTTATATTTATCGCGTTTCATCTTCCGAGAAAGAAAGAAAGGAAAAAAGAGTGACTCATATCCTAAAGGGATTTTGCTAAAAAACAAAACAAAAATAAAAACGTTAAACGAGATTCAGCGAAGGGCGGCTTGAGCCATGTCCTGCGAATGGTAATGTATACAGCGAATTTTCCGAGGAAGCTTTGAGTTGACGAGACACAAGCGGGGCGTGGGCGGTGCTCCTGTTTACTAAGTGTTACTAACAGTTTACGTGCTACACGCGTGCTCTGACACAGGCAATCTCTTGTACCGCGTACCTTGTTCTCTTCAAAAGTTTCTTGACCTCTCGGCCGCTCGCATTCATACAAACAAACACAAAAAGGGTGAAATATAATAATGAAAAAAAATAACTGAATGATGGTAATAATGATGATGATGATAAGAAGAAGGAATCCAAATGCATACAGACAAACAAGAAAGATCAATGTATTATTATTGAAGTACATTGAGTGTGGTAAGGACATAACATACGCCATCATCAAGCATTTAAGCGGAAAAGCGTGAATGAGAATGAGTAATTCCACAATGCAAGATAACATTTTTTATCTATTTGTCACAGCAAAACAAAAATAAATCGTCACCCCCCACTCTCTCCCTCTCCCTCCCTCCCACTTCCCCCCTTTTTTCTAATCTCTCTCTCTCTCTCTCTCTCTCTCTCTCTCTCTCTCTCTCTCTCTCTCTCTCTCTCTCTCTCTCTCTCTCCCTCTCTCCTCTCTCTCTCCTCTCTCTCTCCCTCTCTCTCTCCCTCTCTCCCTCTCTCCCTCTCTCTCTCTCTCTCTCTCTCTCTCTCTCTCTCTCTCTCTCTCTCTCTCTCCTCCCTCTCCCTCTCTCTCTCTCTCTCTCCCTTCTCCCTCTCTCTCTCCTCTCTCTCTCTCTCTCTCTCTCTCTCTCTCTCTCTCTCTCTCTCTCTCTCTCTCTCTCTCTCTCTCTCTCTCTATCTCTATCTATCTCTATCTTTCCACTGATCTTGCCCTCGGGATAAATAAGCTGATAGTATTAATGTTAAAAGGAAAAAAACAGAAGAGAAAATAACAAACTTAAAGCAGGAGGGATTTTGATGCATCGTTCCAGAGCTAACGTTGACACCCTCTCCCGTTCCTCTACAGCCTTGGTTTAATCCTTGGAAGTACTGTAAGCGACTGCCTTTGTAGCGGGTCACGCAGCCTGGCCGGAGCCGTTTCCCCGTGCTATCATGTCCTTTCTGCTTCGTGTTATGTACAGGATATCGTCCAGGCTGTATTTTGACCCCGGGATTCAATCTGGGATTCGTGTGGCAAGACGCAAGCCCTATTTTGTCATCCCCCTCTTTTTTTCTTTTTTTTGTGTGTTTCTGTCTCCTCTCTCTCCCCTTCCTCTCTTTCTATCCTTCTCCCTCTCCATCGTTCCGCCTCCCTCACCTCCTCACCCCTCTTCCTCGCTTTTCGCTCGCTCTTAATGTCTCAATCACTCCCTCTCACTCAAAATCCCTCTCCCCACTTCCCCACCTTCCCCTTATTCCACTCTGTCTATCTTACTTATCTATTAATCTCTCCCCTCATCCCCCTGCATACCGAAGAGAGACAAAAGCCGATGTATACCCCAGGGTACATACGTTATGTGTGGATCACGTCATCGGACGACGTTACGGTACTAAACTTTAATTTCTGACCCAATGTCTGTCCCCTCCCTACCCCCTCCCTACCTCATCTCCTCCTCCCTCTCCCCTACCCCCTTCTCCCATCCGTCTCACGATACGTTCTCTCATATTTTATGTACATGCGGTATTGTGGGGGGGAATTACGGTGACGGAAAGATAACGGAGATGAACCATGGACTTCCGAGATGGCGAGTTTGGTTGCGAGATAGGGATGGAGGGAGGGAGAGACAGACAGACACAGATACAGATATAGACACAGACAGAGACAGAGAAGGGACGGGGAGGGGGAAGGGAGGGAAAGACAGGCGGACAGACAAATACATCGGCAGATAGATAAACAGGCCGGTAGGCAAGCAGGCATCCATGTAGGTAGATACACAGACAAAAAGACAAACCCATAGACATGAACAGGTGAACAAAGTTACCCCCCCCCTATCCCCCCCCATCCGCCGCCGTCACCGCGAATATGAGCGAACGGGCGGGTGATCACGTGAGTCTGGCCCGAGTTCGACACACTGGCAGTTATGAAGATAAAACGGATTGTTATTGGGGATCGGCTCGTATTTTGCGGGTCCTTTTTAAGAAATTCGGCGCGGCAGTGCTGTCTGCGAAATAATAAAGTAAGGGAAGTCTTTAGCATGTTCTTGTTGTTCTTCTTTTTTCTTTTTCTTTGGTGGGAAGGCGAGGTTAGGTGGTGGGACTCTTGTATTAGTTGGGTTTCGTCTGTCTTGGTTTGTCTGTAGGTATGACTCGCTTTCACGTTCTGTCTCTCTCGTCCATTCTTTTTATCTCTCTGTCTT
>NW_028234415.1:26246675-26266675 GCF_977035675.1 Penaeus japonicus | reverse complement strand
AGGGAGAGGGAGAGGGAGGGTCACTGAGAGAAGGCTTGGGTCGAGCCTTGAGTACGGTTTAGGAGATACGGGTAGGTAGTCGAGATGAGACAGAGGAGCCTGTACAACCGCAAGAGGCCTTTTTTTTCTTAGTCTGTTCAGGAGCACAAAGGGGTACACAAAGGTATTGATTGAAGATCGGGTGAATGTTCTATATATCGGCCTCTCCATTTCTACCCCTCACTCTCCCTCTCCCTATCCCTTCTCTCCCTCCCTCCCCTCTTCTCTCTCTCTCTCTCTTTTTCTCCCTCCCCCTCTTTCTATCTTTCTTTCCTTCCCCCATCCCCACATCCTCCTCTCCCTCATTCTAGTTGTTTCTAAACAGGCGAAAACTGCGCCATAACATGCAGAACAAAAAACACAGTTTGATGAATTTCGTGTCCATGTACAATGATCATTAAATGGAAAAACAAAGAAGGAGAACAATATTTTTACGAGTTTGGAAACGTTGAAGGTTAGATTGTGAAAATGCTGTCGGCTTACTGTTTCGAAAAACGTTTTTATGCTTTAATAAACAGCCATTAATGCGCCGGGCTGTGCATAGGAAAGTGCTTGCATGAAAGGAACAGGTTACGAAGCACATTCCTGTACGAAAATGAAATAAATTATTTTGTAAAATATTCGTGGCGTGAAATATTATTGAATCCGATTATTAGACTAACATTTATTTGTATTGCACGTGTTCTACGTAGTTCTTTGTGTTTCAAAGTTGTTGTTTTTTTCTTCCGAAGTGTCAAACCCGAAGATTCGATCTCCTTTCTGTCTTTGTTTCTGTTTGGATTGCGGTGTAGTGCACGCGCCCCGTTTCCCCTGTGGGTTTCAGCTCCGTGAATATTACATGGCATTGCGGTAAAGAATATTTTCGTCATGATTGTGAGAATTCTGTCCGCTCCCGGAAGTGTACCGTCATGGCGTTATTTCCCCTTTCTCCCTGTCGTAAGGTGCCCCTTTCGCGACATTGTGCCCCCCTTCCCCCTACCCCTGTTCCATTGTCCCCTCCCCCTCCCCCGTTTTCCCTGTTCCGCCCCCCCAACTCCCTTCTTCCCTTCCCCCGATCCAATACTTCTCCCTCTTCTGTTTCGTCGCCCCTTCCCCCCCCCCCCGTTCAGTTTTCCCCTTCTCCCCGTTGCGTTGCTGTTCCATGCCCCCCCCCCCCCTCGCGTTCCAATATCCCCTCCTTCCCTCCCCCGCCCATACAACATTTATGCCTGGTTTCCCTTTCGGCTTCTCTCTCTCTCTCTCTCTCTCTCTCTCTCTCTCTCTCTCTCTCTCTCTCTCTCTCTCTCTCTCTCTCTCTCTCTCTCTCTCTCTCTCTCTCTCTCTCTCTTTCTCTCTGTCTATCCAGCCTATTGTCGAATGATTGGCGGAAGGCGGCGAGACAGGGTGCTCATGTTGCGTCCCGCTGATCCGTTGCCGCACCCTAATTACCGTGGCGGACGGAGGGAGGGAGGGTGGGTAGGTAGGTCTAGAACCAGGGAGAAGGGGAGGGTGGAGGGTAAAGGAGGGGAGGGGAGGGGTGGAGAGGGCAGGTCGGTCTACGGAAACTCTCGTGGAATGTCCTTTTCGGACGGAAAGCCCCACGTCTCTCCATCGCGGCTCGTGGTGTTCGGGCCCATTTTCGGGATTCGGGGATTGAGGGATTTAGGGATCGCCCCGAACTGCAGGAACAAAAGGCGGCCACTCCTTTTGTGGTATAACTTTTAACTCTTTCACTAACGGATGCTAGGAAGAAAGACGTTTCTCCTTAGAATATGGCGAAGTCATGGAAACCTGCATTAAAGCCACATATACTTATTTAAAGCGTGTATTGTGTAACCTTATTTTGCTAAGTAAATAGGCAAATAAAGGCTCTTTTCGAAACTTCATGCAGACTATGTGCAAACGGGGAATATTTACCAAATGAAAACAAAACCACACAAGTAGAGAGAGTGAGTGAGTGCATGAGAGAGAGAGAGAGAGAGAAAGAGAGAGGAGGTGGGAGGAGGGAGGGAAGACGGAGGGAAGAGGGAGAGAGGAGGAGGTGGGAAGAGGGAAGAGGGAAGAGAGAGAGATAGGGGGGAGAAGGAGAGACAGAAATAGTATTCTCATGCAGATGTAGGAAATTTTAGTGCGTGGGAAATCTTATTTGTTACAGCTATTTCCGGACCCGACCAAGGGTTACCCGAGTGCATGAATCATTTCCTTGGAGGGAAGCGAATAGGTGGCGTGGCAAGGAAGAGGAAGGAAGTAGATGGAGTGCCAAGGGGAAGAACCAAACCGGGGAAGCAAGAAAGCAAGCAGGTGGGTGGCGTGGCTAGGAGGAGGAAGCAAGCAAGCAACCAAGCAGAGGGGGGAAGTAAACAGGTGTTGTGGCTAGGAGGAGGAGAGCAAGCAATGGAGGTGGAGGGGCAAAGTCCCGGTGCAGGCAAGAGGTGGGGCGGCGTCTGACAGTGCAGGTGTGGATCTTATAGATTTTCGCCTAAGGTGGAGGTGTAGCAGGTGCATCTCTTGATTATATAGCTGGAAGAAGGAAGGTGGTGGTAGGTGACGGCGCTGCAGGTATGCTAAGAGGTGATGCATGTATGTTTAGAGGAAGAAGGATGCGAGAATAACAGATGTAACCGGATGTCTGTGCATATAAGAGAGATGTTGAAATGTTGCAGATTCTTAATAGCTGCGCTGAATCGCAAGAGAGACGTGATTAGTTGAAGATTAAAACGAGGATGAAGACGAATGTTTAGGATACTAGAATGCCAGATTATTGTAAATCATATCGAAGCTCTTTAGGGGAATACGCTGTAAAATTTGTACATTGCTGTTCATGTAGTACGAAAGGGCATTACTGGTTTACGAACTTCTTTCATCCTAAACACTCATTTTTATGGAGTTGGAGCCGAGCCTTAGTTTATAGGCCTAAAGACCCTCCAGTTGGCAACGTACATTATTTTGGCATCCCCCTGTGTCTTTGCTTGAGGCGTCACAACATAAAAGAATCCACAAGGAACCCCTTGAGGAAGGAGTGGAAATGGTAAACAGACAGATGAGACGAGACGTAACGAGAGAGCAAACATGGGACGTGAACACTTGAACAGCTATCGCCTCGTGCGCAAGACTAGGCAAAGCTTCCGTGGCGGATGGTCAGTATGAATTACGATGGAGATGACGTCACATGTAAGTCATGCAGTACTTAGTTCATGACTATATTTATAGAGCAAATGTTTTTGGTTCGGCCGTTACTAGCGCGGCGCAACGGGCAACCACAGGAGAAGTTAAGGGTTTGATGTTGCTTCGCGGTCTGGCCTTGGAGTCAGCCGGGGCTTGAGTGACCTGTGGCCTGCCGGAGACACGTTAGAATTTACGTTACGCCACCGTGAGGTACCTGCGCGAGCTTCCGGTAACGCGCGTGTACTGACCGCTCCGTCGCGTCGTCGGCTTCTCATTTGCCGACGGTTTCCTGTGATTCGGTAATCCCGTTCCGAAGTCGCCGTTCACTTGGCCTGAATTAAACTACGGACGACGAAATGGTGGTCGTGGTCTGCCATTTCCTATTAATTGCTTCCCATATTTCGCCGTCAATCTTTCCGGAGGAAGTTTCACAGTTACTTCGAGCGATCAGTATACAGGAAATATGTAAACAAAGGTGTATATCTTCTTTTAAAGGTAGAATAAGCAGAAAAATGGAACTTAGTAGTATTTCAGGAGCGGAAATATTTGTTGGCGTTCAGTTAATTAGACCGGGCTATTTGTGCCGGCGCTGCGAGGAGTCGTCGGGGCTAAAATATCATAGCGTCCTCTATATGCTCATTAGTGGGATGACCCGGTCTTGCGAGTACGTGAGCTGCCTGGCGCTGTCTGCTAATTCTCTGTCGCGGAAGGCTTTTCAACGTGGAATTTTGGCGATAGTGATATACAGTGTCTTCCGCGGAAGGAGGTATCGTTGGCTATCCTTTATTCGCAATTACTTCCCTTTGCATTCTCTGTTTTTTTTTTTTTACGAGATCTCTTTCATCTCCCCTATTTTCTTCTTTGTTTTAGCTCCCCTGTTCTCTTCTCTGTTTTAGTTTCCCTGTTTTCGTCGCGAGGTAGCTTCTGCTTTCACTCACCCGTTAGTGGGGGAGGGAGAAGCTGAGTGTGGGGGGGGGAGACGGAGGGTAAGAAGGGGAGGAGGTGAGATAGAAGGTACGGAGGGGAGGGATGTAGGTTGGCGGTAATTAGTTAGTTGGTTGTTGAACTCTGAGGCCGTGTGGTATCGTAAGGGCCCCGTTGCGGACACTGGTTGCTAGGGGGACGTGTTGCTAAGGGGGAGGCGAGGGGAAGGGGTGGGAGAAGAGGCTCTTAAAGGCGTGGTGGAGGAGTGCATGAAGGCTGCCGGAGCAGGGTGGCGATGGGTAGATGGGAGGGCGTGGAGGGAGCAGCAGGAGGTGGTGGTTGTGGTGGTGGGAGGAGGAGGAGAAGGAGTTGGTAGGAAGGAGGGAGGAGGAGGAGTTGGTAGGAAGCAGGGAGGAGGAGGAAGAGGAGTAGTTGGTAGGAAGGAGGGAGGAGGAGGAGTTGGAAGGAAGGAGGGGGGAGGAGGAGGAGGAGGAGGAGGCGATGGAAGGCGATGATATGGGCCGAGGGACAGGCAGGGAACGGGGCGAGGGGTGAGGGGAAAGTACTCTCTGGTGCAGAGGAGAGAATTCGGCGAGCGATTGGGAGAGGGGAAGGAGCGAGAATTTCGAAGACGAGATGCACGTCCCTGGTGGTCCGACGCGAGGGTCGAGGAGGAGTCCGTCGGGCGAGCGAAAGCGGCTTGGACTCGGGTTAATTTGACCGCGACGGTGATGCATGGGAGTCCGTGGTTTCCATATGAGCGACACAATGCAAGAACAGCATTGCGGAGGGCAATGCGTGGGGGACGTATGAAGGAGCCAGCGACGCGGAATGTGGAAGGGGATTAACGACACAGACAGATGGCGTCAGTGAACACCTGTCCTTCTCCTGCCTCCAGTACCTTCCAGGCATTTGAGGAATTGTTTTGCAACTTTAACGATGCTGACTCGTTATAAGCGCAATAAAAAAATCCTCGACATTCCACGTAAAAAAAAAAAGATAGATGAATTGAATAGCTACAAAAAAAACAGTTTCTCTTTGATGTGTTCCCTCACTGATTTCATTGTAATGTCTCTGCCTTGTCGATTTAAATGAGAGTTTTGTGTTTCATTTGTTCACCCACTACTTCGGCGATGGCGAGAGGGAGTCGTAAACACGCCGATTTTATGTCCCATCCTCACCCCTTAAGATGGCGTGATTTGTTGCCTCCTCCTCCTCCTCTTACTCCTCCTCCTCCTCCTCCTCTTACTCCTCCTCGGACAGGCTAACCCTTTCACGCTCTTCTTTCCCCCATGATGGATATTCCTGTTTTATGACGTAGTGTTCGCCCGCCCGCACGGAGCCCATTGCCTCCCGCCCGCATTTCGAGCGTCAAATGCCCCACGAAACGCTACTCGTCTTCGGGCTCGTGTCCTACGCCCCGTTTCCTCGTTTCCGCGTCGTACGTCATTCTGGCGAGATGTTTTCACCTTTGATCCATTATCTTCACGGAGCATTTGAACGTTTATGGCCTTCTGGTTCTTTGCCTGGACTGCCTCTTCCCCTCCTTCATTATCTATTCGTTTCGGCTTTCCTCCTCTCGTGCTTCCTATTTCTTTTTCTTCGTTGTCGTCTTCTTTTTCTTCTTCTCTTATTATTTTTATTATCAATATTATTGTTGTTATTATCATTATAGTTATTATTGTTACTATAACTATTACTATGATTATTATTATTATTATTATTATTATTGCAGTACCCTTCTTATTTTCTCTCCTGCTCTTGTCACAGTTCTTTTTTCAACTTTCACTTCGCACTTGTCTTCTTTTCCCCCCACTTGCAGGGAAAACCGATTCTTTTGCACAACTTCGAATACTGAGAAAGGCCATCGTGTCTGGGGAGGAGAGGGGGAAAGAAAGGGGGAGGGAACTCTGAGGGTTATGGTCATCGGTGGTTGTGTCCGCGGGTGTTCGTGTGGGTTGTAAGAAGCGGTTGGTTTCACTCCCCCTTTCCCTTTCCATTTCCATTTCTTTTTAACCTTTAACCCTTTCCCCTTTCCTCTTTTCCATTCCTATCCTTTTCCCATCCCCATTTCTATCCCTTTTCCATCCCCATTCCTTTCCCTTTCCCTTCCTCATTCCTATCCCTCTCATATCCCCATTTCTATCCCTTTTCCATCCCCATTCCTATCCCTTTCCCTTCCTCATTCCTATCCCTCTCATATCCCCATTTCTATCCCTTTTCCATCCCCATTCCTATCCCTTTCCCTTCCTCATTCCTATCCCTTTCCCATCCCTATTCCTTTTCCTTCCTCATTCCCATCTCCCCATCCCCACCCCCGTCCCTCTTTCTCCCCAATGGCACTCCCTCCCGAATCTAGAAATGCCCCAAGTAGATCGACCAGTGAGTGACCTTCAGCATACAAGTCGGGAGTGAGTGTGTTCACGTATCCTCCCTCTCGTGACGCCGAAACGCATCCCCAGGGGCCGGGCGAGAGGCTCCGAGCCGGCTGAAGGCGCTGTAAATGGAATCCCGGATGAAGCCGCTTGATTCCGGCTTTCTGGGACATTAACTTTATTTCTCCTCGTGTGTAAAGGTGGCCCTGTTTCCCCTCTAGGCCTAGTCACGTACACAAAGGTCGTTGCTTGTCAATACCGCGAGAACTTCCTCTTTTTTTTCGACTGTTGGTCATGCAGCTGTTTGATGGAACTTTAAAAGGGTGACATCTACCGGCATGCAGTATCGTGAAGTAGGAGTGAGATGGAGAGAGCAAAGTTTCGTGCGGAGTATTTTATGTCTGCAGTTCCGTTGCATGGGAAAGCGAGAGAGAAAGAACGATTGATTTTAAACGTGCAGGAGAGACGAGTGGAAGGTAAGGCTGCTGTACAGACTGATTTTATAATTATTATTTTCTAAGCTTGCGTGTATATATGTCACGGACGAGGCTAGGGGAGAGAGAGAAATACCATTTGGCTTGTCATTTATCCCCCTTTTAATCTTTTCTGAATCCGCCTTCCGCCCTATGATCTCCTAATGGCCCTCAGACATCAACCAGGACAGAGAGGAATAGATCGCAACCGGGCAGTCTGCAATATCCGCTTAAATGAGCAGTTCGCATGAGAGAGGAGGTGATACATGGTCGGCTGAAGGGAGGCCGTTGGGGCGCTGCTGTCAACCCTCGTTTTTTGGGCCTCGTTTTTTTTACGATCGTTTTATTTCAACGTTGTCATTAGCAGCCAGGCGCAGTCACGGCCGAGGGGAGACGGGAGGGAGGGGAGGCGGAGAGGGGAAAGAGGGGAGAATAAAGAGCGTGGAGGGGAGAAGGGATTGGTGGCTTGACAGGGGGGCGGGGAGGGGTATGGGGAGTGGCTTAGGGGAAAGGAGGTGACGAGAGGTATTGCCATGTGTGCGTGTGTGATAACCGCACGAGACGAGGGGAAGATGGGGAGAACGAACTGAAAATCCTCCATTTGAAGGGGCACAGACAAAGGTGAGGGGAAATGCGCGGCGCTGGGAGCAAGGGGAAGGTGAACAGCCGGAGGAAATAAGCAGGAGATAGAAGCAGTGGCGTCTGCAGTGGTTAGACGCGAGGACACGCCGCTCGGGAATTAAGTCGATTATCTCGGTATAATGATGATATGGGGCGTCGTTGAGTCGAGGGCAGAGATTAGCCGCGAGAGCCTGACGGCGATGCACCGCAGGTAAGGGTATCCTAAAGGCATCGGTTGTCACCAGGATGTGTCCAGTTTTAACAACTGTGTTGGATGCATTTTCGAGAATCTTTGATAACCGGATTTGAAACACTGGCTACGAATGTATAATTTGCTAATAGCATTAGAGTTTGTTACGTATCAGAGCATTCGGCTCTTATTCGATAAGGGTCATATTCCCATGGCGCAGAAGGGCCCCGACCAGCGCCGCCACGCATGGCGCAGTGCCCGCCCGCCCTGCGTGTCTGCCGCCAGTTTATACTCAATTTACGCTCTGCTGTTAGCTCTCTCGGCCTCGCTGCGTCGCCCGACTATTGTCATCTCCGGGATGAGAGAGATGGCCGAAACGACCGGTCAGAAATGGCAAAGCAGGTCTGCAGTGCCGAAGAACAGGGACATCCTTAAAGGCCATTTGCTGTCCGACGGGGAAGAGCCCGGAGATTTTCCACGGGTCAAGGATGCGCAGAGTACAATAGCATTGTCTGTCTGTGAAAAAGACGTCGGGGTCCTCCTTTCACTCTGACGGATATCTTAAGGACGTATTCCCAAGGCAGAAAGGCTGCCGTCGAGGTGCCGCCCGGGCCATCAGAGGGTGCAAGTTATCGAGCGTGAAGCTGATGATAAAAGGCCAACGTGGCAGAGATCTGAATTCGCTCTGATATGTCGTCCAAGATGGCTCCTGACATTCCCTTCGCTCTCGCGTACATGCAGCTTGTTATTCGTCGGTTTAGTCTGTTTATTTATCTTCACTTTTCTCGCAGTTCATTATCTTTGGAGCAGTGGTGAGACTGGAGTAACACTCCTTTCCTTCGCTACTTTACTTTATGAGGTTGTAAATTTATCCGAGCCTTGCGTCAGCCAGGCCATGCATAACCAAATGTACGCCTCGATTTCCACTTCGGAATTCGCTCCGATTTTTGTGCACTGGAAACTCTTTATCAACAAACAAACAAACCTCTTTACCAACGCATGTATCGTATTCTAGTGTCTTCATAATAACACGCTAGTGTGCATGATTATCTTGAGCAACTATTAAACCGGGATTATTACGTGGTGCATGAACCCGGTACTTGAGCGAGTAATAGAAGTCGCCTCATGACAGCGGAGAGGCTCGGTTACATCATGCTTGAGAAAGGCATGTCATGTTAGCAAGTTGAAGCTAGACTTGAAATTACTAGCGCTTGCCCTTGGTCAACTTGAAGTTACTGCACGCGCGATGGAGGCAGGAGGAACATCTGATCCCTCTCGACACAACGCCAGCTTTTATAGGTTGTCTCTTGCCTGTTTAGCTAGCTGGCTTGGGATGTAGGATATATATTTCTTTCATATTTTCGTTGTCGTTTGTTTTTTCTTTCATTTTTCTTTTGACTTTTTTTTATCATTTTTTACTTCTGGTCGTTTTGTGTTTTTTCCTTTCTTTTCTAGAAAAAACATCGTCGTTTAGAAAGCAGAAAATATTTTCATTTAGTATGTCTAGTCTCGTCTTTTATCAATTTACAACTTGCGAAGTGTTGATTTAATTTAGTTGTTTGTTAAGCGTTCTGACACATAGTTTCTAAATATATTTATATACGAAGAGGCGAGATTTTTGTCGACTCTTGTAGTTTTCAAACATATTTTCTCTTCTCTTTTTGCATTCCTTTTGCTCCCTCTGTCTCCCCCTCCCGCTCCTCCCGCACCCAGCCCACCCCACCCCACGTACGGTATGTAACCAATCCCCACTACTTTCAAAAATAAGTTATATACCTCCTGAAAGCTATTTTTGGAATCCTCCTCACAGCCTGTCCTGGGATCTGTCACAGAAGCAGTATATCACCGATGTGGCGAGGGATTCACAGGTGCTTCATCACGCAGAGAGTCCCGGGGATTGGCGAGCGATTTTCTCATATGAAGCACCGGGGATTTTCTCTTATGGGGGGGATTTTGTGTATAATTTGTGTTCATGTGCGCACGATCCTGTAAGTCACCGACATGCCATATAGTCTTGGTTAATCCGCCCCTGTTAGCCTTGTCGGCTGACGGGATAACGTTATTGGCTTGTTTTCAATTATCGGATTTTCGCTTTGTTTATGGGCGGGCGGACTCCCACTTGCGTCTGCTGCCTCGGGTGCATTACTTTTGTCGTGGGTTTACCGTGATGTATTGGTAATGATTTATTTGGCCAATGTTTATGTATGTATATGAGTATGTGTGTGATGAGGGTGGGGTGGGGGGGTTGAGGGGAGGTTAGTGATGTACATGCTCGTCTTTCTTGTGTTCAATCACTTTTCTTTTTTTTCTGAATCCTTTCGAAAGGAATTCATGATGAAAGTTTTAGCTTTAAGAGGTAATGAAAATAGAGCATGTTTTGCTAGCTATCGATCAGACGATACATACTCTTCATTTTCCTCCTCTTCCACCTCCTCCATTTCTTCCTCTTCCCCCATTCCCTCCTTCTCCTCCTCCTCTCCCTCCCCCACACCCCCTCCCTCTCACTCTCACTCTTTCCCACCATCCTCTCCTCCTCTCCTTCCCCCTTCCCTCCTCTTCACCTTCCTCCCCCCTCCCCCTATTCCCCCCTTTCTCCCTTCCCTTCTCCCTCCTCCTCCTCCTCCTCTCCCTCTCCTCCTCCTCCTCCTCCTCCTCTCCCTCTCCCTCCTCCTCTCCCTCTCCCTCCTCCTCTCCCTCTCCCTCTCCCTCTTTCCCACCTTCCTCTCCTCCTCCTCCTTCCCCCTTCCCTCCTCTTCACCTTCCTCTCCCCTCCCCCTCCCCCTATTTCCCCCTTTCTCCCTTCCCCCTATTTCCCCCTTTCTTCCTCCCCCTACTCCCCTCCTCCTCCTCCTCCTCCTCCTCCTCCTCCTCCGTGTCCCCTTGATCCGCCCACAGGCTCCTCTTTCAAGCCAGGCTACCACTGACCGTCGCTGCGCCTCATCTCAAGGAGCTCCTGGCCGTCGAGGATGATCCTTGAGGAAAGAGTGTCGTGGCAGAAATAGCCAGCCCTTTGATGAAGGCGGAGAATGAACGCCTATATAGATTTTGGCTGCGAGTATAAATATCGGAGTTGATCATGCGATGGAGAAGGACGGAGGAAATTAATTAAAGGAGAGTTTTAATGTGTATGCCTATAAAGATGGAGTGTTGGGAGTGAGCCATAAAAATCGGTGACATAAACAGTATTCGATCAAGTCAGCCGTCGACACTCCCCCACCACCACCCATCCACCCATCCATGTGGCCCGGTTGTTAGGGTTGAGTAGAAATCTATCGTTATCTAAATGTTAGAATCTTAGCATGTCCTGTAATTTCAGGACACACAAACACTGACAGAATACCGATACGATTGTTCCTCGAATGTAAATTATAGCAGTACCAATTCACTCTTGAATAATAATGAGCAGAAAACAGAGGTCGTTGAGTACATCCCCCACACACGCACATAGCCCATGACACACACCTGGATATCATAGGGATTATTATCCTTCGCCGTTGAAGATAAAGCCGATTTGGGAGTTGGAAAGTGTTTAATGGCACAGCTGGATCGACCCGTGGCAAGTGGCCAAATGGCCTGGTCATCGCATACCTGTATTGACACCTCGTCACACTCAGCTACATACTATGTCAGGATGTGTGTTTCTCTCTCTATCTATCTCTCTTTCTCATATCTCATCTCATCTCCCCTCTCACTCTCACCCTCAGTCTCTCTCCCTTCTCCCCCCTCCCTTTCCCTCTCCTACTCTCCGCCCTTTCTACCCGGTCTCCATTAAAGTCCACCCTTCTTATCTCTCCCTCCTTGCCCCCCCCCCCCTACTCCCCGCCACCGTCTGGTAACTGGCCAAATGAGGCCACGGTGGTGTCGTTGTAATAAATAGATAGCCATGAAGGACACACATTGATTTATAGGACAGACACACACATACGTCGTGTTCATTAGTTTGTTTGTTTGTTTTTTGGTTAGAGGTATCCACGTTTTGTCTTGCTCTATGGCTACTCTATTTTTTTACGAACTTACACTTAACAAGAGTCCAGGTTCCAGCGGGAGTAACTGTGCGCACGTGTTATCTTCGGCGGGACTCGGAGCGGTGAGGCGAGTCTGATCTCTTGAATGTGTTTGTTTTATCAATGATGCTGCCAAGAGGGATCCTGTGTACGCTAACTTCTGTTCGTTAAAAGAAGCTTGTGTGCCTTCAGTTGCCTGTGTGTATGTATGTATGTGTGTGTGTGTGTGTGTGTGTGTGTGTGTTTGTGTGTGTGTGTTTCACAGCACAAACCTCCCACACAAAATAACATACAAATTTATGAAGGCCATAAATGAAAACATACACCCAAGCGGTATATGTTTTCAATACAGTAACGAAATCCGTCTACCATTGTCATTTTCCTGTGAGCGCTTTTACTGGGAGGCGAGTGGCGAGCGAGCGGGCAGCGGAATGTCCACCGATACACGGCGAGGAAGCAAGCCCAACCGAGACCACAACAACCCGGTAAACAGGAAGTTCGCGACATCATGCACGCGTCATGTTGCCATGGAAAACAGATATTGTTGCACGGTTACCCGGCTTCATAGCTACAAGTTTTAATTGGCATTGCGTTAGTTATGGGGAATATTAATGCTTTGTTTTATTTGGCTGTTTAGAACTGTCCTTTTGTTAATGTCCAGTGTTGCAACGCGGACCCTTGCACCGTCTCGAATCGGATAAGCTTATTGCTACAACATTCGCGTGTGTTGCCTTGTGCCCCAGCATTGTGTTGCAGCCAAATGAATGAAACGTATGTGTCTGTTGCATGACCCTCTTTGGTGCTGTAGCGTGATTTGGACGTTTCATGCATTCGGTGAAAAGTATTGCCCATCATGGAACATGCAATCATTCCTCATGCTCTTCATGTCTTAAACATGCACAACCTTTAATTTTTTTCGGGTTTATATTGTAGCATTCTGCATGAATATGTTCTCAATAAATTTAACAAATTCGTTACCTTTTTTGCTATGGAGCAGGCAAAGCAACACTCGCTAACAATAGCGAATGCATTGTGGCGTGTCTATTTGCAACCTTTGTGCCTTGCCTGTAGAGGCGGGGCGCGTCAGGCACTCCCCTCCCCTCCCCTCCCCCCCCTCCCCTCCTCCCCCACCCCGCCAGCCCTCGAGGGAGTTGAGCAGAGGATCAATACAAGGGTGTTTTATCATACATCAAAGACAGATAATCAACAAGAAGAAACGTTCGTGGAGAAATATGTCGAGGCGTTTCAGCAGCGCCTGTCCCGCCATCAAGCGACGCGCCCCTGTAATTCGACGGTCGTGTTCTCCCGATCCTTTGTTATTGTGTTATTTATTTCCCCTCTTGCCTTTCAATAACGCAATTGGAAAATAGTCTTGGGTTTATTGGTGGTTCATCTAGACCACAGCCTTGTCATTTTTGCCGTCACCGCTGTGTCATTACCAGCATAACCATGTCGAGAGTCCCCCCCACCCCCACCTCTCTCATTCTCTCTCTCTCTCTCTCTCTCTCTCTCTCTCTCTCTCTCTCTCTCTCTCTCTCTCTCTCTCTCTCTCTCTCTCTCTCTCTTCCTCTCCCTCTCCCTCTCCCTCTCCCTCTCCTTCACTCTCTACTTCTTCCTAAGTCACCATCCCTTCCCTCCCATCCACACCCTCTCTTCCCTAACATATCCTTCTGCCTTGCAATTGCACAGCCATAGCGCCACCCGAAGTGCCAGAAGGGAGGATGAAGTTACTCTTGTTTTCCTCTTCAGCATTACCAAGTGGCGACCTCTGACAGACACAGCCAAGATGATCCGAAAATCGCCTTGTGGAACCGATTTTTTCCTTCCTTTTAATTAGGTTTTATGATCGTTATTTTCCCTTCGTCAACTGTAAAGGCGAGCAAGTGAGAGCATTGGGATGGGAGGAGTGCGAGGGAGAGGGAGAGGAAGCCGGCTCAGCAGACCAGACCAAGAGCAGCAGCCGTCGTCATCCGCTTTTCCTTCTCTTTTTATTATTCTTCTTCTTTCTTTTCCTTCTTCATTCTTCTTCGCCTTCTACTGCCTTGTTTTCCTTCTCCTCCTATTCTTCTTTTTCTTTCCTTCTCTTTTCTCCCCCCCTCCTCTTTCTCCTCCTCCACCTCCTCCTCCACCTCCTCCTCCTCCTCCTCCTCCTCTCAATCTCACTCTCTCCGTCTCCGTCCCCCTTCATCTCCCCCTCTCCGTCTCCTTTTCCGTCCCCTCACCCCCTCCCCCACCTCATCTCTCTGCCCAGGCCAAATATCCCGACTGCCTACAGCTTATGTCCAAACAGCTGCTGTCACGCACTTCAACCCGCCATCGAGACCAACTTTGAATTTTGATACAACTTTACGGGAGTTTTTTTATACTTTTAGTGTGCGTGTTAATTGGATGGCGGTAAAGGGGGAGGGGACGGTGTTGAATTATTTATACATTTATTCTTGCAGTTGTTGATGTTGATAGTTTTTTAGAATACTTCTGAAATTGCGAATGAAACTGTGAACTTTGAATATTAATACGAATAGTATAATATGTGTGTGCGTATGTGTCTGCGTGAGAGACAGACAGAGACAAAAAAATCAGGCCCGAGACATTTTTTAAATTACCGTAACGATTAAATTGTATTATACAGGACACTATATAATCCCACCCTTGTTTTGTAAATTATTTAGCAGTTGACAGCAGCACGAGGACAAATCATTAGTCTAATTTCCTGTTATTTTGAAAAGCTCATGGAGGTGCCACAACAGATAACAAATGGCGATACACAACACCGAACGATATTAATTACAAACTCTCCTGCCGCCACAGCTGTAGCTGGTTAAGGCAGTTGTGTGAGGGAGGGGAGGGAGGGAGGGAGGTTCGAGGGTGGAAGGGCACAGGAAGATCACGGCCTATCTCCACTCACCATCTAGTAAACATCTCCCCCCACCCCTTCCCCCAAACATCGCGAGTAAATTACACGCCTCCTGCTAATACGCGTCCGCCCCCACACCTGTCTGTCCGTACCTGCGTGGCTTGACATGCTTGAATTGGCCGTCTTCGTTCCCGATGCTTACCTGTCCGCTCTGTGAGGCGAACGGTCCATAACGGTCTGTGTGTGTGTGTGTGCGAGTGTGTGCGAGTGTGTGCGTGTGCATAGCGTGTCCGACCCAGTGGCCTTCCCTTCCCCCTTCATCTCTCCCTTTTCCTAACCGTTCTCACCCTCGTCTCACCCTGCTGGCCTTTCCTTTCCCTTGTGCACCCAGTGCCCTGATTACCATTCTTATCCCTCTCGAGATGACAATACTTAGTTATATCAGTTATAATATTTAATGTGTTACATTCACAGGCCCTTATATAGTCTAGATTCAATGAATCTCAGATGGTGAAAATTGGACACTTGATTTTACATTTAAACATGTATTGTTTGTATCGAGCTTCATGTCATTCACAACAGACTTGCTGAACTCGTTAGCCGACGCGCGACTGCCGATAGTGCAGGTACCGGCACGACCGCATCTCTTCCCGGACGCCAAGTTTCCAAAGACACTGCAACACAATACGGATGTAATGGCGCGTCCGATGGCCGTTTTTGTCCCTTTTATTTCGTCTGTTTTGCACACCGCGACCGGGGCAGTTGCGTCTCTTAGCTCCCCGGGAAGGGTTATACGAAAAGCAATATTTCCTCAAGGTAACATGCGTGCTTACTCAGAGTCCACTAGCCGTTCCCACATAATGGGGTCCATATCTTTTCCCGCCAACACGTCTCTTCCTGCCTTGTCGTTCGCCATCGCCACCGTGTTCGGAGGCCTCGCTTCGCTACCTCCTTTTTTCCGTCCTTTCTTTACTCATTGTCTCTCACCTTGCCCTTTCTCCTTCTTTCATTTCCTTCTTTCCTCTATTGTTCTCCTTCTATTCCCCCCTTGTTTCATCCCCGGTCCTCTCACGCATTGCTCGGCAGCAGACGCTAGTTGTTAGGCGGACGTAAAAACCTCTTCCCGCACAATATATTCAACTTTTTCATTCATACACTTATAAACCGAATGTTTTAGCACGAACTGGAACGCCATCGGGTTTACCCTTCATAGTTTCGCCTTCCCACGACACAACGATGTTTTTATTTCTCTGTTGGTTTACTTACATTATTTATTCTCTCTCTCCCTCCCTCCCTCCCTCCTTTCTCTCTCTCTCCTTTCTCTCTCTCTCCTTTCTCTCTCTCTCTCTCTCTCTCTCTCTCTCTCTCTCTCTCTCTCTCTCTCTCTCTCTCTCTCTCTCTCTCTCTCTCTCTCTCTCACACACACACACACACACATACACATACACATGCACACGCTCACACTCATAAGAGTAATGTAGATTACTTTGTGTAATAATTAATTCACCTACCTAACAACCTTCTGTCTGCAATGACAAATTGTTTATAATTTTGAATCGCTGATGGTTTGTGTGTGTGTGTGTGTGTGTGTGTGTGTGTGTGTGTGTGTGTGTGTGTGTGTGTGTGTGTGTGTGTGTGTGTGTGTGTGTGTGTGTGTGTGTGTGTGTGTGTGTGTGTGTGTGTGTGTGTGTGTGTGTGTGTGTGTAAGGGTGTGAGTCCCCGTCCGTGTTTTGTATGCTACGTTACTAGGTCCTGCATACTTTATAAGCCAAAAGTTAAATGTACCGTTCCGTGACAGCAAAGCTAACGCCAGCAAACACGAGTTATGGATTGATTTTATTCCTTTTGAACACACGTACAATAGTTCCATGAAGGGCAGCTGGTCGCCTCGGTATAAATATCGACGAGGTTAATCCCTTCATGGAGAGACCTGACGAGGCATCCACACGGAGGATTATCACTTGAAAGAAAAGCTGTATGTAGCCCCTAGTAGCGTGCTGCGGTCGTACTCTTCTTGGATTCTCTCGCCAAATTATTCAATTGTCCTGCAATTAGAATCATTCCCGCGGATCATTTATGCCGTGCGTGGGAAAGTCGCGGGCGATCTTGCAGAGATTATTGGGGATTTATGCGATATGGAGAATAGCCCGTGGGAAAGATTTTTTTTTTTTTTAATAGGGTTGATGATGAATGTTTATATTCGCTAATGACTCGCTTTAACCAGCCTGTGTCCGCTTCCTTGACCGCTCTCGTTAATCACGATGGCTTATGGGACTGATTCCCCGCTATGGGCGAATGGCATTTCGTTCGAACACAACCGTGAGCGATGCAGCCGCGCGAAACCCTGGTGTTCGGAGGCGATGCATCGGCAGTGCTCAAGTCCGCTCCATTTCGGGGCCAGATTGTCTCACGAGTGAAGGAGACTGCTCGTGGCATGCGAGTGGCCGGAGAGGGGATTCGAGGGGAGAGAGCAGCCCCAAGGGAGCTATTGGACACGGGGCCAACACATGCGGCGGGAAGTGGGTGTCCTAGAGGCAGGCGGAGGTGCTTGAACCTCGGAGAGAAATGGGGCTCGGCGGGAAGAAGGGTGTCGGTGCTGGCCAGAGAAATGGCCGGAGGAGGAAAATAGGGACTGGGATTTTGTCTTCGGATGGTCTTTTTCCCTCTTTATTTATCTCGCTTCTCTTCATTCCCGTTCTAGCTCTCTCTCTCTCTCTCTCTCTCTCTCTCTCTCTCTCTCTCTCTCTCTCTCTCTCTCTCTCTCTCTCTCTCTCTCTCTCTCTCTCTCTCTCTCTCTCTCTCTCTCTCTCTCTCTCTCTTCTCTCCTCTCTCTCTCTCTCTCTCTCTCTCTCTCTTCTCTCTCTCTCTCTCTCTCTCTCTCTCTCTCTCTCTCTCTCTCTCTCTCTCTCTCTCTCTCTCTCTCTCTCTCTCTCTCTCTCTCTCTCTCTCTCTCTCTCTCTCTTCCCTCCCCTCTTCCGTATAGCTTCGAAAACTCTCCCTACTTCTTAGGCAACCCACAGAATCCGTGTTACGTAAGCGATGCTGTGAAAGACTACACCAATATTCCCTTGGACTCCTCCCGCGCTCTGTTGTCTCTCGTATTTATTGCTTACGTGACGTCGCCTCGCCACTCCGTGTCTTATTTCATCAGCGAGTAAGTGTCTACCTTGTGGATCGCGGCTGAATTAACTGTTTAGTCACGTCAGCGGCAGCGAGTAGTATGTTGATTTCGGCATTTGTTCGCGATACTGCAATTTCACCGTGTTGTTCTGCATAATTGATCGCTCTAACAAAATTAAATCTCGGCAATGAGACGTTTGAAATAGGACTCGAAACACTCACTCGCCCCACGATTCACTTTCGGGCGCCGGTTATTGAACTTTCCTGGAAGAATGTGTTGCCTGCGAGATAAACTTCACGTTGGCCGGTAAATTATGATGGATTGATGGACGTTCTTGCTCTCGTTGCTTCACCCTTTCGCTCCGGCTTGTTAACAGTGTCTGTCGGGAGACTTTTGGCTTCTTTACCTCGTCGTTTATATTAGATTAACTGAGTCACTGAAATAAAAAGATAATTTGACTGCTAGGTACGTTGCCGAAAAAAATAGCGTAACGGCTTAGCAACGGATTTGAGAAAATCCAGTGTTGCAAGTGTCTGCACGATTGCTAGTTCACTCATTCGAGTGTATGAGCCGAATAGCCGTCGACGTCAGAAGCCTTGCAGCAAACTAGTCTGAGCAAAGTGCATCCTCGCGTAAGCTTAAAACAGTACGTAGGCATTCATCTCAGGCAAGACGGTAAGCTTACACATGAAAGGATTTTCTGCGTGTCTCGTGTTTACGTAAGTCCCTCCTCTGTGGCGGTCGCACACCCACGTGACAGGGTGACGGCCCACGGCTCCCGGCTTTCCCCATCCTCCCCTTCAGCTGTCTGTTAGGGCGGCTGTCAGGGTGGAAGGGACCCTACCTTCGGGGAGGGCACGTGGGGAGTCGCTCTTCTGTCTGTCTTCTGGCTTACAGCTGGTTTCTGTTTTGCGAGTCAAAAATTACGATAGTTAATGTTAGTATTAGTATTAGCGTTCGTACTCAGCATGTGGCATGGATGCTCATAAAGGCATACCTGAGGACATATTTATACTTGCGTGTGATAGTACAGCCGTGCATTCCAAGTAGCCCATATACTTTCCATTTTATTCCAGTTTTCCTAAGAAAAGATCACCCCCCCCCCCCCCACGAAAATATCCACCCGAAACTTCCCGAGCGTCGCCGTTACGCCCAACTGCAAATTTTATCTATTGATTTTTTATTGCTCTTGCTTCCCCGGTCATGCTCTCGGGTGAGCCGCGATGGGCCCGTAAATACCCGAGAGACATTCGGAATTCCGGCGGCGGCCGAACCAGGGGAAGTCCGGGTTTGAAGTCGGAGGGAAATGGGGCTTGCGTGTCCTTGCCGCAGGCCCATCGGATGCCGCAGTCCTGGAGGCCTTGGGATGCGGTGCAACGGCTGGGGAGGGAGGGGTAGGGGGACAGCTGTGCGCGCGCGCGCTTCTGCGCGTGTAATATGCTCCTTGTTTAGGGGGAACGTTCCTATTTGTATCGTTTTAATGGCAAGGGATGGGAAAGGCCATGTAAAATGGGAACGTAAGGATACTTGAGGATGCAGACTTTCGCGCAGTTAGTGGGATAAAATATTTAATGATTTTAGACAGAAGAAGGATTTCTAGAGTCAAAAGACAAGGACCCACGGGATTCAGACGTTGCAACATGTCATTTCGAAACCGCAAGGTTATTGCAATTAGTGGTATTAAGTTGCTCTTGCTTTCGTTAACTGCAATCAGACGAGGGGAATAAAAAAAAACATTAAAAAATAATTTCATTTTGAAATATTTTGCTGACATTTGTCGAGCGGTTCACTTGTGATCGGGAGATGATTACGAGGATTCCAATCAATCCCTGTCAGACAAACAAAAACGAAACGCTCGGATGATATCTGCTCAGTTTATGTATTTATGTATATGTGCATGTACATGTATTGAGAAGGGCTAGAGGGAGAGAGGAAGGAAGGAGGGTGAGAGGGCGAAAGAAAGAGGGGAGAGAGAGAGGGAGAGGGAGAGAGTGAGTGAGTGAGTGAGTGAGTGAGTGAGTTTTCTTGATCCAACAGTAGCGTCCCGTTATGTACATTTTCTTTTATTTTTTTGTAAGGATTACTGCCGTTTTCTGTGACAGGTTGTTGTGGTTGCCCCCGAGCTCATGTGCGGGACCGCGGTTTATCACCCGCGAAGACAAAACCAATTACTCTACATTAACTGAAGCCATTCTCCCCCCTCCGACGACGACCCTTACCGCATGTTACCAGATGGGATTTGACTCGCTTTGCCC
>NW_028234415.1:26229175-26241675 GCF_977035675.1 Penaeus japonicus | reverse complement strand
CTGTGTGTAGTATTGTTAATATGCTATGTATGTGGGCGAGCACCCTTAATTACAGGCTGCAGAAACATGCTTGTATAGAATGGAGACGAAGTTCGCTTGTGGGTAGTCCAGTCGAGTTTAGATGGATAATGCATATAAAACTGAAATATGAAGCATATGTACCGTGCCGTAAAAGTCATTCGGGAACTGAAATCAAAATTTATTACACTGCAGCAATGGATTTATGGCCATATTCATCCCAAATGCTAATAGTTTCTCAAAACATCTTCAGAGCAGTTGCAGCATCATAAATCTGCTTTAGATCTGGCCCTCGCAGTCCATCTCATGCCATAATTCCTGTGCAAACAGAGGGGGCCAATTGGTCCAGTGCGTTATGACAAAGCAGCCAGACACTGTATTGCAGACATGAGATATTGGCATGTCGGGAGAACATATAGCATGTGAAGGCGGTTAGGCTACTCAACCACACGGGGGGTCCATGGTTTTAGGAAAAAGGGTGCAGTGGGTGTAGACGGTGCATGCAGGTGTATGCCCCACCCCCCTTATTTACACCTCACACTCAGGGCAGGGGGGCTGACCTCTCGGGACCACAGTTTTCACGCCCCTTATCTCGTCCCCGCCTCTGTATACATGTAGCAAAGGGGATCTTATCTCTCTTTCCCTGGAAGGTGTTGATGTTTTCCACCTCTTGTTTCCCGGGGTCAGGAGGCACGGCGATGCTCCTTTGTGTGCTTGGGAGAGATATCTGGTTACTTCCTCCAAGCAGGTAGGAAGATAATGCGCGTTGCATAGCTGGATGTTGCATTTGGTTTCCCCGTGTTGCAATTCTCCTTAATGTTGTCATTTTCTTGTCAGGCTTTGCAGCTTGTTTTCACGTTGCATCATACATTCATTCTCGGTAAAAAAACAACAACATGCACACTAAATAAACGTATTTTGTGTATAGTAGGATTTTCTACCATTGTGCCAACATGGTAGTGTTTTGTCAGTCATTAACTTATGTATATGACATGTTCGACTCCGATGTAAACGCATTTGTAATCTGAATATCACTGTGTTTGTTGATTACTTGTGAATGTTTAATATCAAGGGAATTATTGCCAGATACAGCGTCACGTGATTAATTTAACCGTTCTCTAGGTTTCCTGGTTTTCATCGCCAAGCAGGATAGTAAAGTAGGTGATTTTAAATTGATGAAGTTCATACAAAGAGTGAATGATTTTCCAGTTGTTGACGAATAAATGGTTTTTTTCATTCTGGAGTTTATTAAGTTTTGATTAGTTGATAGAACGATTGGTATTTATACAGTATATGATTTCCGACCGTGAGATATCCAATAGAACGAAGACGGAACTTGTGCGAAAGAAAGTTGGCTTATCAGCTTAACGGAAGTTTTCGAGTTTCTTCCAAATCGGAGCCATGATCATCAGCCTTGGCATCCGCAATCTCGTCAAGCCATTGAGGGAAATTCCACCACCGAGGGGAGGGGGATTAATATTCTTGCACCAATTTCCGCGCTAAGGACACACGGCGCCACAGTTTGCTTCGTCACGAGGCTGCAAATCCGGAAGTGCGAGGCCAGGCGGAGAGCAACAACAACAACACCGCCTCGTGTAATGTCACACCCGGGGAGGCGACCGCGCCCGGCAAGATGAGCGAGGGCGCCGCGAGAGCATCAAACCGCACTGTTTCTTATATCGGATTTCCGACATCACGAACACCACTTTAAACTCGGGTTCCAGTGAATCGTCACGTATTTATGAGCCACTGCGTTGGGTGTCTGCTTTTTTAGAATCTTTTACTGGCGGACGAAAATAGCTGGGGCGGCAGGTGGTTCGTGTCGCTCTGCATGTGGGGTCCTGACTGTGCAGTAATGGTGAAGATTTGGACAAAGATAAAAAGGATGATAAAACGACAAGAAGAATCTTGATTTTGATAATGACAGCGATAAGGATAAGGATGATGAGTATTAATATTCGACAGAGTAATAATTATATGAAGATGTTATTAACGATGACAGCAACAATAATTATATGGTTCATTAGGACGAGCTACAAATGAGCGCACTAATTTTAATGGTCTTTTAATATATAAATTTACATTTCTTGGAGTCCAGGAAAATCGAAGTCACTTCCGTCTTTGCGTCTGTCCTCATCGGCAGCTCCTTGTCGCCGCCCGTCTCACCTGCTCGTCGTGCCCAGGAATACCGCCTCTGTGACAAGCGTTTTGCCAGGCGATCCTCACCTCTATGACGTTGATGCTGAAGACACAAGGGTCCGGAGATGCGACTGGGATGTAGGGGCGAGAGTCCCTAATTAGCCAGGGATTAGGAGTAGCTTATGATTCTTTTATTTTCCCCTGTGGCTACACCCGAGGGATTTACAAGTTTATGAACATTTTCTCCAAAGAAGTCTAACTAAATCTGCGGTTTGCTGTAGGGGCTATGGTTCTATTTTTTAAAAATTACCGTCTTGGTAGGAGATAGTTTGGAGATATTTTTTTGTTCTATAGATTTTTTATTCCAAAGAATTAATGAGATAAGTATTGCCTGTTTTCGGGATATGTGCATGCTCGTAATCACAACGAACATTTCGCAACTTTTTTACGAAGGAAGAAAGAATCCTTTACATGTATCGATTTTCAGCGATTCGTAGCGAAAAAAAATCAGATGTTTTTCTTCTTCTTCTTTCTCTACATACCTCAGGGATGAATAGAATCGAACAAAAACAACATTCCACCGAGAATGAGTTTCGTCTAGACAACAAAACCTCCTCAGGCTGCACGTGGCCAGAACTCAGGTCAGCTAGGGTGATCCACCATTCATTGTAGGGGTGGGTTGTGGGCGGGGCCAGACGGGGGGAAGAGGGAGGGAAGGGGACTCCAAGGCTGGGGTGAAGGAGGGTGGTCGTAGGCCTTCCCTAGGATTGTATTTACTGTGATTAATGGCTTTTTAAAATGTTCCTGGAATTTGTTTGTCAAGGAAATTGGTATGTGATAAAATCGTCCGCGTTGATTTGGATGAAGGGGCATTGGGGCTGGTTCGATAGAATCATCGAATCATCAGAAGTGAGTACGATTCCTTGGTAAGATGAAAACGACGAAATCGAACATCAATAAATGAATAAGATCTTGATTTTGGAAAATCCAATTGGACATTATTATTAATTATTTTGAAGTGCTCGGGGTGCTCAGGACTTACAGTTTACCAGCGTCGTGTGTGAGCCGGGAAGCTTAGGGACGTGGCATGTCTGGGGAGGCGGGGCTGAGGTCACGCGGGGAGGTCTTGGGTCGGTGGGGAGAGGGGGGGGAGGATGCTAGGTCAGAGGTGTGGAGTTTCTGGTCAGTTGTTCGTGACACCGTGAGTTGGACGGAGGGTCGTGGTGCTCTTCTCCGTCGGCGCGGTGTGGGATTTATTGTGATGTGCTCTTTTTGCTAGGCTCGAGGTGCGCGTTGAAGTGTGTGTTGTGGAACGACTGATCTGTTAAGTGTTTCCCACTGCGATAAATCGAACGTCATTATGACATGTTAACGACATTTCTCCTGATTGTGAAAGTGTTCCTGAGGTTGTGCCCTTCTACGGAGGTTGCGTGCAAGTTACAGGGAGCGAAGGTTAGCTATAGTGGTTGTGATGTTTGCCTGCAGCCATGATGGTCCTTCTCCCCCTCGCGCTTAGAGACTCGCACTGCTCCAGCTACGGAATGTGCCGCACGAAGCCCGAGAGTTGCAGCGCGGTAGTTCGAGAGAAGATGGGCGGGTGGGGGCGCAGCAAGAGCATGTCCGCCAAGTGTTGTGCGAGCGAGGCTCCCGTCCCCTCGCTGGGAGGGAGGAACAAGAGGATATCCGCCATCATTCCCCGCGAGCACCGCGTGTCCACGGTCTCGCAGGACAAGTGGCAGGAATACTGCATGATGGAGGAGAAGCCAGCGAGCCACCTGGAGGAGACGTCGGAGATGATGGTGAGCACGAGCGTGTCCAGCACCCGCGAGAACACGCCTTCGCCCAAGTGGGGCCGGGGCCACCGCAGCACGCCCTCCTCCCCGCGGCTGCTCTCCGCCGCCTTCATCCACTCGGCGGTGGATCTCCCGTCAGCCGCCGACGGGCCTCACCTGCAGCGCAGCGAGTCCAAGGTGCGGATGCTGCTCCGAGGCGTCGGGTCATTCTTCAAGGCCGGCAAGAGAAAGCTGCAAATATCTTCCGTAAGTTAAACTCGCAGCTTTAGATCGAGATCTGCAAACAGATTCGATAAATCGTAGGAAAACATTATCCTCAAAAGAGCAGCAAAAGTACTATTTTTTCTCTGCCTTGTTATTGAACTCGATGTCAGCCGGTTTTACAAAAAATATACACGTAAAGGTTAGCCCGCAACCTCGGCATGAATATGATAATCAGCGATTGCATTGGAACGTATATGTTTGCATGTGATTTCCCGTTTATGTTTTCTCGACTGTTGCCATTTAATCAATGGCAATGTCTGTGTGAATGTAGTCGGATACTGCGAGAATACATAAATGGCCCATGTTTCCATACAGAGATAACAAGAGCAAGGGTCGTGTCGTCTAAATTTTTCAATGACCCGGTTTCAGTGATGTTGTTTGCAAACCCCAGAACGCGCTCACAGCCCATCCCTAGCATTCAGGTGCTTGTGTTAGTCCCCGTTATTGAACCATTGCATTGCATCATTAAGACAGATTAATCCCTATCTTAAAACATCCTCGTAACGATCCAAGGGGGTGATTAAACATCAGTTGATTGTTATCATGAGTAGGTGTAATGCGCGAAGGGTGACCTGGCCTCAACTGACCCTCACAAGACGCTCGGAATTAATCGCTTCGCCTCCCGCAGCTTTGCTTTTCTAACTGAGGTGTGGATGCAATTCAAAGAGCTACCTCGTCTCGTCTACTTTTTTGTATCACTATTTATTCTTTAGGATTTGTTTATTTACTTTTATTTTTCGTAGCATCATGATTCTCACTACTATTATTTACTATTATTATTATGATATTGTTGTTGGTGTTATCATTAATATTAGTATGGTTTTCATTGTTAGTGATTTTGATCATTATTATTATTGTTTTTATTATTATTATTGTTGTTTTTATTATTATTATTATTATTATTATTATTATTATTATCATTATTATTATTATCAGTATTATTATTATTATTATTATTATTATTATTGTTATTATTATCATTATTATTATTATCATTATTATTATTATTATCATTATCATTATTATTATCATTATTATTATTATTATTATTATCATTATCATTATTATTATCATTATTATTATTATTATTATCATTATCATTCCTATTATTAGTATTAGTAGTAATATTATTAGTTTTGTTAGGAGGCGAAAAAATGAAGTAAGGCATGATAAAAAATATTATGCATGACCATTTTCGCATTCCTTTTAGTCGCATTGGGGTCGCGGGAGACGTTGCAGAACGGATGAAGGTCAGAACCCGAGAGCATGCTACATACAGCCCCGTCCGTTGCACGTAATTCTCCAGTTATTCGGTCAAGCGTCGCAGTATTGGTCGCTTTTATAGAAGCCGTAAATAACACCGGGTCAGGAGGCTTTCTTGACTCTCGATTCGGTTGGGGACTTGTAGTGGCGTTTCTTTCTTTCTTTTAGCCATATTATCTTGATAGCAAATATAGCGAGGGGATTTCTCTTTATAGGAATTTCAAACAGCCGCTTAACGTTTCGAAATATCTGTCGTTGTAAAAGTGTTTTTATAGTCTCGGTTCAGTGTTTTTTTCTTCATCTTTTAGCAATTGTGTGGTGGCTCTGCTAACTGGTATCGGTGGATTTTGCAGAGGAATAATCTGATGAAGATTTCATGTCATGATTTCTATTGTTTGCTTGGTTTGCATGTGCATGTTTGTATATTTGTGCGTGTGTGTGTGTGTCGTTTGATCTGGATAGCAGACCAAGCAAGGGAACTTCTCCTTGTAAGAATCCCCCACAGCCGGTTCACATTTGGAATATTCGCCGACGCGAAGGTAATTTAAGAGCGAGCTCCATTGAAGATTCCTTTCCTCTCGCGATGGATGAGGAGGCTCCCATTCTCACCTGGGGGGGGGGGGGATAAGTCTCGGGTCTGGCACGCTCAGATAAGCTCGCCGTTGGACGTGCTGGGAATCGAGAGCCAGCGCTTCCCAGGGGCAGTGACGCTGACGATGGCACTTCCGGGGAGAAACTGCTTTCGAAACGGTAACTCGAGGGAGAGTATTCGTTAAGGAAAGTACGAGGTTCATGGGCGGGGATTTTGTAGGTGTGGTGGCCAGGTAATCGCTGTTTTCGTTTCCGCTGTTGCTGTTGCAAGGCTCTGATCGCGTATGTTTATCTCCGAATAGGGACGGTGTTCTCAGAGGTGACACTTAATTGGATGTCTAGAAAAGTATTATTTTTGCAAAACAAATGGGGAATATGGATTTGAAAAGACTCGCGCCCACAGTATAATAATTCGGAGATTATCAATAAAATTTTGCAGTTTTGTATTGTATTATTATGCGTACGTTTTATAGGGGGATTGCACACTGGGTGTTGAAGATTAAACCGACATTAAATTCAGCCGGCTCACCCGGGCTAGTAATTACGATGGCGCAGCCGAGGTCACACGACCCAATTTGCTACTCGAGGCGGCAGCGCTTCTGAACAACAAAATTAATCTCGCTGTAGTGGAGAAACATTCACAAAACTACCGAGGAAGCTGATTAGGGATGAAGGAGAGACGCTGCAAAGGAATTCACTGTGCGGAATGCTCGCACAGTGGGACGGCCCAGCTCCGTGGAATAAAACACAAAAGTAGGCCTATGTTGTTCGAGTTTATTTTTCTACGGAGAAAAGTAAGCACGGGCTTCATACTAGGCTGAGCTAGTTTCTGTACGTGTGTATATAGTCTATGCGTGTGTTTGTCAAGCTTTTCGCGTCGTCTGGAAAATACGCGAATAATCCTCTTAAATTACCGGGAACCAGTTTACCTGGATGGGGGGTCCCAGGTGTGGGGGAGGGGCTGGTAGATGAAGGAGACCAGGGGGAGGGGGGGGGGCAGGTAGGCCGAGGAAGGTGGAGGGAGAGGGTGGTGGCGGGTAACAACAGCTGGGGAAGCGTGAATATCAGACACGTGCGCAGACCAGCCTCACCGCACGTGAAGCACGGTCGAGCATATGTGATTACATTCCAAGCCATTTGATCTCACTCCTCCCCGGGACAGGGCGAAGATGCACTGTGTAAGACCAGGTCGGATATTATTTCCAATGCACTTCTTCTTGTTATTGTTTTTTATCTAATGCCACGAAGGGATGTATCTAAAGAGAAAATATCGTTGAGCTTTTCGAGGTCTGAGTAGTTCGAAAAAAAAAATCGATTAGAGATCGCTTTTTAGGACCTGCCTTAAGGTCAGTCCCGTGCCATACAATGTCAGTGCATGGTTGGTAGATGGGCTCTCAGGGTAAATGCACTAAAGCTGATGTCTCAATTGTTGCATATGTAGAAATTGATTCTAAGCGGGAGGGCTTCAAGCGCTGCCATTTCGCAGGCGCAGGTGTCGTACAGGGAGAAGGTACTCTGTCTAGAAGACGCGGCTGGCGGGCGTCGCCCTTAAAAAAAACTTAGCTTGATTATGAAAAAGTGTAAAATATTCGCTATTCATAATGTAGCCGGTGAGCAATTCAGATCCGAGTAGATCTGCGGAAGGGACAGATGAAATAAGCCTTTTACTTTGTTTTGCCGAAGAACGGTGTAGACTAAACATTTCCTTTGTTTGGGTGATGGTTACACAGACACCTAAAAACAAATAAACAATACATTATTTCTTTCTTTAAATATTTATCATTATTTTGTCATCTGTACAACTGGAAAGATTAAGTACCTTCAAATCTAGGGATTCTATGCACAGCTTAAT
This sequence comes from Penaeus japonicus, assembly GCF_977035675.1. Taxonomy (NCBI): domain Eukaryota; kingdom Metazoa; phylum Arthropoda; class Malacostraca; order Decapoda; family Penaeidae; genus Penaeus; species Penaeus japonicus. Next base: position 26,233,755 of record NW_028234415.1, on the reverse strand, counting down.
TGATGGCCACTAAAACCGGACTCGGCGAGTTATTCGATTCAACGGCATACAGTTTATGTGCGATGGAATAGTTTCCCTTTTGTTTAAGAATAGTTTACCGAACTCTTGTCATTATGTCAGACGATTCCGAGTACAGCTGATTTGATTAATCTGCCTGCGTCCCCAGAGTGCTGTGCGTGCACTGTACCGTCGCTTGACACTATGGCCTAGTTCTTTGTGTGGGCGTGGCCTGGTTGTAATCAACCAACCTTACGACTGCGTTTGAGTGACTTTAATCCTTTTCCGAAAGAAATTATTGTGACTGAATGACTCCGATGCTCAGGTGTTTTCCTATTTCCTCTTCGGCTCTCCTTTCAGCTGGATTTTAGAGGCGAGAATGTGGTCGGTGGCATCCGCTCTTTGTCTTTGGCTCCGCTAATTGGCGGCGCTGGATTTTGTGGAAGAATGGTGTGATTAAGATCTGGAATGTTATAATGTCAATTGTGTGCTTTATTGATGCGTGTGTGTGTGTGTGTGTAGGATATCCACCCTTCTTATTTCCATTTATCATTACTGTCTGAAACACTTCGATTAATGATTTTTTCTCTTCATTACAGGTAAGTGTGGGTTCCGACGACCAAGTTCGTGTATCGGAGGTAACGTATTTGCTCGCACGATTCTCAAGTACCTGATAGCATACATTTATATTGCAATAATGGGCAAGAGGATGCGCATTCTTGTATAAAAAAAGGAATGTAATCAGTAAAGACAGGAAATCTGCGTTCGCGACTACACCAACAAAGCTTTCTAGCCGCTGGCCCTTGTGTGGAGAGGCTCTTGGGGACAAAGGAGTGTCATTCAACACGGTGTTCGTAAGGTCGCTCTAGCTCAAGACCGAGACGCATCTTTCGCCCTTACGGCTTTTGGGCTTCTTGTATGATAGTGCTTCGGGAACTTGGAATAATTCGAGACTCGAAAACCCTTCATGAATCTTCCTTTATTTTCTCTTTTGTACCTTGTGTTGGCCCGGATTTTTTTAAACGTATGAAATAGTTACAGTTCGGTTGTGTTCCTTTTACGTAAGACTTCGTTGTATTATGGGAGAAATTCGTTTTAAATGTAAAAAGCGATTTTTGGGATTAAATTAGTGATAAACTGTACAAGAGCAAAAGCGTCAGACCGTATTTATCAGTCAATCAAGGAGGCTAGAGAATCTGTTGTTGCTTAATTTGCATAGGCTGTTAAGAGGCCCCGAGCGCATTAGAGCCCGTCGGTAAGAACCTGTGTGTAAATATATTTTTATTTCGGGTAATGTACAAGGTTCTTCGTTATATCCATGTCATGTATAAGTTCTTGGATGTGGATAGTTAGTTTTCGTTCACAACCGAACAAGGCAACAAAATATATCAAGATCGGAAGTATTGCATTTTCGAATCGAGTATTAGTTGATCTAGATAAATAATGCTACTGAAATGCTATCCGTGCAAGGTGGTGGCGGGGAGGGAATGTCAGCGACGACTGCTTTCCAAACGTTTCGCGAAAAAAATGTCAAATCATCGGAAAGCGAAATAGAAACCCATTTTGCACCAGCTCACGCTCTTACCTTGCGTGTACTACTGTAGGAAGTACTCCCAAGTGTGACCGTTTTAACTCGTTACCGACTGTTAGCAGCACAGACGCGTAGATATATGATTACGGTTTATTTTAGAAAGAAAACACTGTATAATATGCATCACTTATAAGAGACAATGGCGGCTGAGGCTTCTGGAGTGGAGACTGTCTTCCAATTTGATTTTCCTTCAAGTGATCCAGCGAGGCCCGCGGGCGACATATTGATCCGAGACTTTTACTTGGCCGCTGCAAAGTTATTCCGCTTGTTGCATCCTCATCCTTCCCTCCCTCCGAACCCCCTCCCGCCACGCTCTCGCTCCCCCCTTCACATTTCTCGTATCATTCACGCCCGTAATGCCTTTATTTTAACGTAAAGTACTCCGGCCGTGGAGAGCGCGGGCGTGTACAGGGGAAAGGAACCCAAGCGCCTCGTGACCTACATCTGATGTTGATATCCACGTACACGTCTTCAATTAAACATTTAGAGCTGTTACTCTTGGGTGTCGGCTGCTCGTCGTATTGTTTAGTGTGTCACTTGCACGGTTTGGCGGCTCTCGTGGCGACTGGCAAGGGCTGGCTCTGTGCACCGTGTCGGCTTTTGCCATTGTTGCACTAATAGCGAGCTAATTGTCTTAATTGTGCGACACCTTGGATGCCTGCGTGACACTTTCAGTTCGCTCGTCACGACCTGCTGTATCCCAGGCTGCTCTGTCACTGTGATGAAAACCTTCATTTTGCGTTTGCTGGGCGAGAGGTCGGTAGGCTCTCTTGTATTACGCGATCTCGAAAAAGTAGATAAGAATAAAACAAGGACTCGTTTTTCTGTACATGTTTTGAAGAGTCTAAAGTACTTTAAAGTAGTTTTTTATTATTATTTTTTTTTATTGGAAGTTATTAAACTAAACCGCGCTTTGCAGTCTAGGAAGCATGCAATGGCGGCGGGGAAGTCTGGGGAGATGTGGAGGGATGGACGCGCGATTTGCCGGTTCGCCGGTTCGCTGCTCGCAAAGCTTGGGGCTGACGAGCGAATGTCCGTATTTTAGATATAATGGATATAATGACGTCTCATTTTATGGCGCAGATGATAGGTTCGGGAACATTCGAGAGGGAATTATTATCGGGGATGCAGCGTGTGTTTACGCGGTGGATTCCTGTTGGGTCGGGTGACACAATGCTAATGTGGGGAATGACGAAAGGGCGAACGCGAGTCTTGTTCAAACGATCAGACGCAAACACTTCCTCCGACCTGGTCTTGGAGCAGGGAAGGTCAGGTCATACCGGAAATCTTGTCAGGGCGTGTGCACGTGAGTCCGTACCTCAACGCGCACGAGTTGAGATTGGGAGTGCTGATTGGAAGGGCTGATTGATGATCCGTCCACAGGAGCGTGTGTGAGACAGGAAATCTTGATGGATCTTAAAGCCGTCGCTGCCGATCTCGGAGCCATATGGTTCCCTTCTCTTCTCCCCTTCCCTCCCTCTTTTACTTCTCCCTAGCTCCTTCTCTCCTTTCTTCACTAGTTCATCCATATACCTATATCTACCCAAGCTTTCACGAATGCGCGCAAGCATTCTTCTGGGATATGCTAATTTCTGATAAACCCTTTCAGCGGTGGTAGAAAGCAAAGAAACAGAACAGGCTGAACGCGCGAGGGGAAAAAATCTTGGGAGACGCAGTGGATTCGAATTTCGACATGTTGGATCTCACTCTATCCGTCGTAGCCTTTTTGTCGAGCAAATGGCGGCTAATATTACAAATTTCGGGGCATCAAATGGTCCAGTGCGATCACGACGGCAAAGGTCAGAGGTTCGTCAGGTCCCCGATAGGTCACGGTGCCAATCTTAACAGGAAGTGCCGTGACCCCTGTTGACCCAGCGGGACCCAAGGTCACTGGCACTCGACAGGGATGGCTGAGGGAGGGAGGGGTAAGGGAGCCGCGTCCTATGCTGTCTCGCGGGTCTTGGTCCTCTGTGATGGATTGCTTCTTAAGAGCCTGTTTGTTGTTTACTCTCGGCCTCGTTTGGCTCTGGGTCGCGAAGAGGCTTGGGTCGCACGGCACTTCTCCATCCACTTCAGCTGCCGTGAGTCTCTCCTCGCGGGAAAACAAATGGGACGCGGTTTTGGATCTCGGCGAACCGGTGTTTATTTGATAATTGCCCACTTCCTCCAGATCGCGACTCCGTGTGATATCTTGGGGGCTAAAAAACATCGCAATGACTACTCAGCCTTTTACGTAATTTATCTGTTAATATCGGCTTATGATCCCATCTCTCTGACTCTATACTAGGTTTCCTTCTGCCAAAATGTTTGTAAAATCCACATATCAGAGAATTCTTAGTAAAAGAGATTGACCTGACCCACGTAGCGCCTGGGTGACCACCATATGGGTTGTGTTTCACGCCTGTCGCCCCCTGGGTGGGTCGGCCGAAGGGATCCCCGCTGACCTGCACAAAGGAGCGGCGGTCCTACTCGGCGATCCTGCTGGGGAGGACAATGAGAATAAGGATAAGGGATAAAGGGTTATTCAATTTCTTCACTCTAGCTTCTCGGATGCTCGAGGATATGAGGTTAGGTATGAATATCTTGTTATGGTTGGCAGGAAAACAATTTAGCATCGCGTATGACTCGTAAAGCTTCCTACGATCGCGTGATATAGCTGTTTTTGCGTAAAAGTAGACTGATTCAGTATCTTTTTATCAGTCAGTCACGCATTGGAAAGGTATTTACTTGCTCGGAGACGTTCTCACTTGATAAATTCAGAGTTTTTCCCTCACTTTCTTAAGCTACAAAAGATAACAATCAACAAAAAAGCTCTCTCTCTCTCTCTTTATCCTCTTTAAAAGCCCGATCCCTGGTCTTCTCCCGACCTCTCAGCGGCGGGGCTGTTGGCATTTATCACCCCCACACACCTCGAGTAGGTGGATGTAACGCCAGGTATTTATTTCCCGTGTGGAAGGGTTCTCACCCACGCCAGGGAAGGCGGCGTGTCTCT